>NW_027667930.1:0-148000 GCF_963924665.1 Micromys minutus
TTATTATAGAGAAAAAAAGCAAAAATTTTTCTTTTTTTAGGGGAAAAAAAGCAGAAATTCCCATTAATTTGGGGCAAAAATCCAGAAATTCACTTTTTTTGGGGTAAAATTGCAGAAATTTCACATATTTCAGGGCAAAAAGGCAGAAATTTCCCTTATTTTTGGGCAAAATTGCAGAAATTTCACTTATTTTGGGGCAAAATTGCAGAAATTTCACTTATTTCAGGAAAAAAGGCAGAAATTTTCCTTATTTTGGGACAAAAATGCAGAAATTCTTAATATTTTGTGGCAAAAATGCAGAAATTCCCCTTACTTTGAGGTAAAAAGGGTGAAATTTTCCTTATTTGGGGGCAAAAAGACAGAAATTTCCCTAATTTTGGGGCAAAAAGACAGAAATTCCCCTTTTTTTTGGCAAAAAGGCAGAAATTTCTTTTATTTTGGGGCAAAATTTCAGAAATATCACTTATTTTAGAGCATAATTCAAAAATTTCTTTAATTTTGGGGCAAAAAAACAAATATTCCATTTATTTTTGGGTAAATAGGGAGAATTTCACTTATTTTGAGGTAAAAGGCAGAAATTCCTCTTATTTTGGGGCAAAAATGAAGAGATTTCCCTTTTTTGTTGCAAAAGGTATACATTCCCCTTACTTTCGTGATTAAAAGCAGAAATTCCCCATATTTTGAAGCAATATTGCAGAAATTCTCATTATTTTCAGGCAAAAAAGCAGAAATTCTCCTTATTTTGGGGCAAAAAGACAGAAAATCTCCTTTTTTTGAGAGCAAACAGTCAAAAATTCCCATTATTTTGGGTCAAAATTGCAGAAATTTCCTTTATATTGGGGCAAAATTGCAGAAATTTCCTTTATTTTGGGGCAAAAATGCAGAAATTTCATTTATTTCAGGGAAATAAGTCAGAAATTCCTTCTATTTAGGGCAAAAAAGACAGAAATTCCCTTTGTTTGGGGAGAAAAAGACAGAAATTCCATTTGTTTAGAGACAAAAAGGCAGAAATTCCCTTTATTTTTAAGCAAAATTGAAGAAATTTCCCTTTTTATGGCAAAAAGGTATGCATTCCATTATTTTTGGGCAAAAAGGCAGAAATTCCCCTATTTTGGAGCAAAATTGCAGAAATTCCCCTAATTTTGGGGCAAAAGGCAGAAATTCCCTTTATTTTGGAGAAAAATCAGAAATTCCCCTTATTTTGGGGCAAAATTCAAGAAATTTCCTTTATTTTGGGGCAAAATTGCAGGAATTTACCTTTTTTGGGGCAAAATTGCAGAACTTTCATTTATTTTCAGGTAAAAAGGCTGAAATTTCCTTTATTTTGAGGCAAAAATGGAGAAATTCCATTTATTTTGGGGCAAAATTGCAGACATTTCTCTTATTAGAGGAAAAATTGCAGAAATTTCTCTTATTTTACGGCAAAATTGAAGAAATTTCACTTATTTCAGAGAAAAAAAGCAAAAATTTTTTTATTTTGGGGCAAAAAAGCAGAAATTCCCATTATTTTGGGGGAAAAAGGCAGAAATTCACCTTATTTTGGGGTAAAATTGCAGAAATTTCACATATTTCAGGGCAAAAAGGCAGAAATTTCCCTATTTTGGGGCAAAAAAGACAGAAATTCCCTGTGTTTGGGGGAAAAAGTCAGAAATTCCACTAATTTAGAGGCATAAAGGCTGAAATTCCCCTTATTTTGGAGCAAAAATGAAAAAATTTCCCTTTTTTATGGCAAAAAGTTATGCATTCCACTGATTTTCGGGCAACAAGACAGAAATTCTTTGCATTTTGGAGCAAAATTGCAGAAATTCCCCTAATTGTGGGGCAACAATGCAGAAATTCCCTATATGTTGGGGCAAAAAGACAGAAATTCTCCTTCTTTTGGGGCAAAACTCAGAAATTCCACGTATTTTGGGGCAAAATTCCAGAAATTTCCCTTATTTTGGGGCAAAATTGCAGAAATTTCCCTTATTTTAGGGCAAAATTGCAGAAATTTCACTTATTTCAGGGAAAAAAGGCAGAAATTTTCCTTATTTTGGGGAAAAATTAAGAAATTCTTAATAATTTTTTGCAAAAATGCAGAAATTCCCCTTATATTGAGGTAAAAAGGCTGAAATTTCACTTATTTTGAGGTAAAAAGGCTGAAATTCCCCTTATTCGGGGGCAAAAAGGAAGAAATTTCTCTTATTTTGGGGCAAAAAGACAGAAATTCCCCTTATTTTGTGGAAAAAAGGCAGAAATTTCTTTTATTTTGGGGCAAAATTGCAGAAATATCACTTATTTCAGGGTATAATTCAAAAATTCCTTTTATTTTGTTGCAAAAAAAACAGAAATTCCATTTATTTTTGGGTAAAAAAGGAGAAATTTCACTTATTTTGAGGTAAAAAGGCAGAAATTCCTCTTATTTTGGGGCAAAAATTAAGAAATTTCCCTTTTTGTGGAAAAAGGTATACACTCCCCTTACTTTCGGGATAAAAAGTAGAAATTCCCCGTATTTTGAAGCATAATTGCAGAAATTCTTATAATTTTCGGGCAAAAAAGCAGAAATTCTCCTTATTTTGGAGCAAAAATACAGAAAATCTCCTTTTTTCGGGAGCAAACAGTCAGAAATTCCCCTTATTTTGGGGCAAAATTGCAGAAATTTCTTTTACATTCGGGCAAATTTGCAGAAATTTCCCTTATTTTGGGGCAAAATTGCAGAAATTCTCCTAATTGTTGGGCAAAAAGGCAGAAATTCCCTATATGTTGGGGCAAAAAGACAGAAATTCTTCTTATTTTGGGACAAAACTCAGAAATTCCACGTATTTTGGGGCAAAATTCCAGAAATTTCCCTTATTTTGGGGCAAAATTGCAGAAATTTTCCTTATTTTAGGGCAAAATTGCAGAAATTTCACTTATTTCAGAGAAAAAAAGCAAAAAATTTTCCTATTTTGGGGCTAAAATGCAGATATTTTACTTATTTTGGGGCAAAAAGGCAGAAATTCACCTTATTTTAGGGTAAAATTGCAGCAATTTCACATATTTCAGGGCAAAATTCCAGAAATTTCCCTTATTTTGGGGCAAAATTGCAGAAATTTTCCTTATTTTAGGGCAAAATTGCAGAAATTTCACTTATTTCAGAGAAAAAAAGCAAAAATTTTTCCTATTTTGGGGCTAAAATGCAGATATTTTACTTATTTTGGGGCAAAAAGGCAGAAATTCACCTTATTTTAGGGTAAAATTGCAGCAATTTCACATATTTCAGGGCAAAAAGGCAGAAATTTCCCTCATTTTGGGGCAAAATTGCAAAATTTCACTTATTTTGGGGCAAAATTGCAGAAATTTCACTTATTTCAGGGAAAAAAGGCAGAAAATTTCCTTATTTTGGAGAAAAAATTAAGAAATTCTTAAAATTTTGTGGCAAAAATGCAGAATTTTTTTTTATTTTGAGGTAAAAATGCTGAAATTCCCCTTATTTTGAGGTAAAAATGCTGAAATTCCCCTTAATTGGGTGCAAAAAGGCAGAAATTTCTCTTATTTTGGGGCAAAAAGACAGAAATTCACCTTATTTTGGAATAAAATTGCAGAAATTTCACATATTTCAGGGCAAAAAGGCAGAAATTTCCCTTATTTTGGGGCAAAATTGAAGAAATTTCACTTATTTTAGGGTAATAAGTCAGAAAATCCCCTTATTTTGGGGCAAAAAAGACAGAAATTCCCTTTGTTTTGGGGGAAAAAAACAGAAATTCCACTTATTTAGAGGCAAAAAGGCAGAAATTCCCCTTATTTTGGAGCAAAAATGAAGAAATTTCTCTTTTTTATGGCAACAAGTTATGCATTCCCCTTATTTTCGGGCAAAAAGACAGAAATTTCCCGTATTTTGGAGCAAAATTGCAGAAATTCCCCTAATTGTGGGGCAAAAAGGCAGAAATTCCCTATATGTTGGGGCAAAAAGACAAAAATTCTCCTCTTTTTGGGGGCAAAACTCAGAAATTCCACTTTGTTTGGTGCGAAATTCCAGAAATTTCCCTTATTTTGGGGCAAAATTGCAGAAATTTCACTTATTTCAGGGTAATGAGTCAGAAATTCCTTTTATTTTGAGGAAAAAAAGAGAGAAATTCCCTTTGATTTTTGGGAAAAAGTCAGAAATTCCACTTATTTAGAGGCAAAAAGGCAGAAATTCCCCTTATTTTGGAGCAAAAATGAAGAAATTTCCCTTTTTTGTGGCAAAAAATATACATTCCCCTTACTTTCGGGATAAAAAGCAGAAATTCCCCGTATTTTGAAGCAAAATAGCAGAAATTCTCCCAATTTTTGGGCAAAAAGGCAGAAATTCTCCTTATTTTGGGGCAAAAATACAGAAAATCTCCTTTTTTCGGGAGCAAACAGTAAGAAATTCTCCTTATTTTGGGGCAAAATTGAAGAAATTTCATTTACATTGGGGCAAAATTACAGAAATTTCCCTTATTAAGGGAAAAAATTGCAGAAATTTCCCTTATTTTAGGGCAAAATTGCAGAAATTTTACTTATATCAGAGAAAAAAGCAAAAATTTTTCTTATTTTGGGGCAAAAATGCAGAAATTCCCATTATTTTGGGGCAAAAAAACAGAAATTCACTTTATTTTGGGTAAAATTGCAGAAATTTCAAATATTTCAGGGCAAAAAGGCAGAAATTTTCCTTATCCTGGGGCAAAATTGCAGAAATTTCTCTTATTTCAGGGTAATAAGTCAGAAATTCCCCTTATTTTGGGGCAAAAAATACAGAAATTCCCTTTGTTTTGGGGGAAAAAGACAGAAATTCCACTTATCTAGAGGCACAAAGGCAGAAATTCCCTTTATTTTGGAGCAAAAATGAAGAAATTTCCCTTTTTATGGCAAAAAGGTATGCATTCCCATTATTTTCAGGAAAAAAGGCAGAAATTCCCCGTATTTTGGAGCAAAATTGAAGAAATTCCCCTAATTTTGGGGCAAAAGGCAGAAATTGCTTTTATTTTGGGGCAAAAATCAGAAATTCCCCTTATTTTGTGGCAAAATTCTAGAAATTTCTTTTTGGGGGGGCAAAATTGCAAGAATTTACCTTATTTTTGGGCAAAATTGCAGAAATTTCCCTTATTTTAGGGTAAAATTGCAGAAATTTCACTTATTTCAGAGAAAAAAAGCAAAATTTTTTTTTAATTTTGGGGCAAAAAGGCAGAAATTCTCATTATTTTGTTGCAAAAAGGTAGAAATTCACCTTATTTTGGGGTAAAATTGCAGAAATTTCACATATTTCAGGACAAAAAGCAGAAATTACCCTTATTTTGGGGCAAAATTGCAGAAATTTCTTTTATTTTGGGGCAAAATTGCAGAAATTTCACTTATTTCAAGGTAATGAGTCAGAAATTCCTTTTATTTTGGGGCAAAAAAGGGAGAAATTCCCTTTCTTTTTTGGAAAGAAGACAGAAATTCCAGTTATTTAGAGGCAAAAAGAAGAAATTCTCCTTATTTTGGAACAATAATGAAGAAATTTCCCTTTATTGTGGCAAAAAATATACATTCCCCTTACTTTCGGTATAAAAAGCAGAAATTCCCCGTATTTTGAAGCAAAATTGCAGAAATTCTCAAAATTTTCGGGCAAAAATGCAGAAATTCTACTTATTTTGGGGCAAAAAGACAGAAAATCTCCTTCTTTCGGGAGCAAATAGTCAGAAATTCTCCTTATTTTGGGGCAAAATTGCAGAAATTTCCTTTACATTGGGGCAAAATTGCAGAAATTTCTATTATTATGTGAAAAAATTGGAGAAATTTCCCTTATTTTAGGGCAAAATTGCAGAAATTTTACTTATTTCAGAGAAAAAAAGCAAAGATTTTTCTTATTTTGGGGCAAAAATGCAGAAATTCCCATTATTTTGGGGCAAAAAAACAGAAATTCACCTTATTTTGGGGTAAAATTGCAGAAATTTCACATATTTCAAGGCAAAAATGCAGAAATTTTCTTTATTCTGGGGCAAAATTGCAGAAATTTCACTTATTTCAGGGTAATAAGTCAGAAATTCCCCTTATTTTGGGGCAAAAAAGACAGAAATTCCCTTTGTTTTGGGGGGAAAAAGACAAAAATTCCACTTATTTAGAGGCAAAAAGGCAGAAATTCCCCTTATTTTGGAGCAAAAATGAAGAAATTTCCCTTTTTTATGTCAACAAGTTATGCATTCCCCTTATTTTCGGACAAAAAGAGAGAAATTCCATGTATTTTGGAGCAAAATTGCAGAAATTCCCCTAATTGAGGGGCAAAAAGGCAGAAATTTCCTATATGTTGGGGCAAAAAGACAAAAATTCTCCTAATTTTGGGGCAAAACTCAGAAATTCCAAATTTTTGTGCAAAATTCCAGAAATTGCCCTTATTTTGGGGCATAATTGCAGAAATTTCAATTATTTCAGGGAAAAAAGGCAGAAATTTTACTTATTTTGGGTCAAAAAGACAGAAATTCCTAATATTTTGTGCCAAAATTCAGAAATTCCCCTTATTTTTAGGTAAAAATGCTGAAATTCCCAATATTTGGGGGCAAAAAGGCAGAAATTTTCTTTATTTTGGGGCAAAATTGCAGAAATTTCACTTATTTCAGGGTATTGAGTCAGAAATTTTTTTTATTTGGGGCAAAAAAGAGAGAAATTCCGTTTGATTTTTGGGAAAAAGACAGAAATTCCACTTATTTAAAGGCAAAAAGACAGAAATTCCCCTTATTTTGGAGCAAAAATGAAGAAATTTCTCTTTTTTGTGGCAAAAAATATACATTCACCTTACTTTCGGGATAAAAAGCAGAAATTCCCCGTATTTTGAAGCAAAATTGCAGAAATTCCCATAATTTTCGGGCAAAAAGCAGAAATTCTCGTTATTTTGGTGCAAAAAGACAGAAAATCTCCTTTTTTCGGGAGCAAACAGTCAGAAATTCTACTTATTTTGTTGAAAATTGCAGAAATTTCCTTTACATTGGGGCAAAATTGCAGAAATTTTACTTATTTCAGAAAAAAAAAGCAAAAATTTTTCTTATTTTGGGGCAAAAAGGCAGAAATTCTTATTATTTTGGGGCAAAAAAAGAAATTCACCTTATTTTGGGGTAAAATTGCAGAAATTTCACATATTTCAGGGAAAAAAGGGAGAAATTTACCTTATCCTGGGGCAAAATTGCAGAAATTTCACTTATTTCAGGGTAATAAGTCAGAAATTCCCCTTTATTT
Organism: Micromys minutus; assembly: GCF_963924665.1. Classification (NCBI taxonomy): domain Eukaryota; kingdom Metazoa; phylum Chordata; class Mammalia; order Rodentia; family Muridae; genus Micromys; species Micromys minutus. Next base: position 7,192 of record NW_027667930.1, read on the forward strand.
TGGGGCAAAAAAGACAGAAATTCCCTTTGTTTTCAGGGAAAAAGACAGAAATTCCACTTATCTAGAAGCACAAAGGCAGAAATTCCCCTTATTTTGGAGCAACAATGAAGAAATTTCCCTTTTTATAGCAAAAAGGTATGCATTCCCATTATTTTCAGGCAAAAAGGCAGAAATTCCCCGTATTTTGGAGCAAAATTGAAGAAATTCCCCTAATTTTGGGGCAAAAGGCAGAAATTCCCTTTATTTTGGGGCAAAAATCAGAAATTCCCCTTATTTTGGGGCAAAATTCTAGAAATTTCTTTTTTTGGGGAGCAAAATTGCAGGAATTTACCTTATTTTGGGGCAAAATTGCAGAAATTTCCTATATTTGGGGCAAAATTGGAGAAATTTCACTTATTTTCAGGTAAAAAGACTGAAATTTCCTTTATTTTCGGGCAAAAAGGGAGATATTCCCTTTATTTTTTGGCAAAATTGCAGACATTTTCCTTATTATGTGGAAAAATTGCAGAAATTTCCCTTATTTAGGGCAAAATTGCAGAAATTTCACTTATTTCAGAGAAAAAAAGCAAAAATTTTTCTTATTTTGGGGCAAAAAGGCAGAAATTCTCATTATTTTGGGGCAAAAAGGCAGAAATTCACCTTATTTTGGGGTAAAATTGCAGAAATTTCACATATTTCAAGGCAAAAAGGCAGAAATTTCCCTTATTTTGGGGCAAAATTGCAGAAATTTCACTTATTTTAGGGTAATAAGTCAGAAAATCCCCTTATTTTGGGGCAAAAAAGACAGAAATTCCCTTTGTTTTGGGGGAAAAAGACAGAAATTCCACTTATTTAGAGGCAAAAAGGCAGAAATTCTCCTTATTTTGGAGCAAAAATGAAGAAATTTCCCTTTTTTTTGGCAACAAGTTATTTATTCCCCTTATTTTCGGGCAAAAAGACTGAAATTTCCCGTATTTTGGAGCAAAATTGCAGAAATTCCCCTAATTGTGGGGCAAAAAGGCAGAAATTCCCTATATGTTGGGGCAAAAAGACAAAAATTCTCCTTATTTTGGGGCAAAACTCAGAAATTCCACTTATTTTGGTGCAAAATTCCAGAAATTTCCCTTATTTTGGGGCAAAATTGCAGAAATTTCACTTATTTTGGGGCAAAATTGCAGAAATTTCACTTATTTCAGGGAAAAAAGGCAGAAATTTTAGTTATTTTGGGGCAAAAATGCAGAAATTCCTAATATTTTGTGCCAAAATTCAGAAATTCCCTTTATTTTGAGGTTAAAATTCTGAAATTCTCATTATTTGGGGGCAAAAAGGCAGAAATTTCCCTTATCTTGGGGCAAAATGGCAGAAATTTCACTTATTTCAGAGTAATGAGTCAGAAATTCCTTTTATTTTGGGGCAAAAAAGAGAGAAATTCCCTTTGATTTTTGGGAAAAAGACAGAAATTCCACTTATTTAGAGGCAAAAAGGCAGAAATTCCCCTTATTTTGGAGCAAAAATGAAGAAATTTTCCTTTTTTGTGGCAAAAAATATACATTCCCCTTACTTTCGGGATAAAAAGCAGAAATTCCCCGTATTTTGAAGCAATATTGCAGAAATTCTCATAATTTTCGTGCAAAAAGGCAGAAATTCTCCTTATTTTGAAGCAAAAAGACAGAAAATCTCCTTTTTTCGGGAGCAAACAGTCAGAATTTCTCCTTATTTTGGGGCAAAATTGCAGAAATTTCCTTTACATTGGGGCAAAATTGCAGAAATTTCCCTTATTAACGGAAAAAATAGCAGAAATTTCCTTTATTTTAGGGCAAAACTGCAGAAATTTTACTTATTTCAGAGAAAAAAAGCAAAAATTTTTCTTATTTTGGGGCAAAAAGGCAGAAATTCCCATTATTTTGGGGCAAAAAAACAAAAATTCACCTTATTTTGGGGTAAAGTTGCAGAAATTTCACATATTTCAGGGCAAAATACAGAAATTTTCCTTATTCTGGGGCAAAATTGCAGAAATTTCTCTTATTTCAGGGTAATAAGTCAGAAATTCCCTTTATTTTGGAGCAAAAATGAAGAAATTTCCCTTTTTATGGCAAAAAGGTATGCATTCCCATTATTTTCAGGAAAAAAGGCAGAAATTCCCCGTATTTTGGAGCAAAATTGAAGAAATTCCCCTAATTTTGGGGCAAAAGGCAGAAATTGCTTTTATTTTGGGGCAAAAATCAGAAATTCCCCTTATTTTGTGGCAAAATTCTAGAAATTTCTTTTTTGGGGGGCAAAATTGCAAGAATTTACCTTATTTTTGGGCAAAATTGCAGAAATTTCCCTTATTTTAGGGTAAAATTGCAGAAATTTCACTTATTTCAGAGAAAAAAAGCAAAATTTTTTTTTTATTTTGGGGCAAAAAGGCAGAAATTCTCATTATTTTGTTGCAAAAAGGTAGAAATTCACCTTATTTTGGGGTAAAATTGCAGAAATTTCACATATTTCAGGACAAAAAGCAGAAATTACCCTTATTTTGGGGCAAAATTGCAGAAATTTCTTTTATTTTGGGGCAAAATTGCAGAAATTTCACTTATTTCAAGGTAATGAGTCAGAAATTCCTTTTATTTTGGGGCAAAAAAGGGAGAAATTCCCTTTCTTTTTTGGAAAGAAGACAGAAATTCCAGTTATTTAGAGGCAAAAAGAAGAAATTCTCCTTATTTTGGAACAATAATGAAGAAATTTCCCTTTATTGTGGCAAAAAATATACATTCCCCTTACTTTCGGTATAAAAAGCAGAAATTCCCCGTATTTTGAAGCAAAATTGCAGAAATTCTCAAAATTTTCGGGCAAAAATGCAGAAATTCTACTTATTTTGGGGCAAAAAGACAGAAAATCTCCTTCTTTCGGGAGCAAATAGTCAGAAATTCTCCTTATTTTGGGGCAAAATTGCAGAAATTTCCTTTACATTGGGGCAAAATTGCAGAAATTTCTATTATTATGTGAAAAAATTGGAGAAATTTCCCTTATTTTAGGGCAAAATTGCAGAAATTTTACTTATTTCAGAGAAAAAAAGCAAAGATTTTTCTTATTTTGGGGCAAAAATGCAGAAATTCCCATTATTTTGGGGCAAAAAAACAGAAATTCACCTTATTTTGGGGTAAAATTGCAGAAATTTCACATATTTCAAGGCAAAAATGCAGAAATTTTCTTTATTCTGGGGCAAAATTGCAGAAATTTCACTTATTTCAGGGTAATAAGTCAGAAATTCCCCTTATTTTGGGGCAAAAAAGACAGAAATTCCCTTTGTTTTGGGGGGAAAAAGACAAAAATTCCACTTATTTAGAGGCAAAAAGGCAGAAATTCCCCTTATTTTGGAGCAAAAATGAAGAAATTTCCCTTTTTTATGTCAACAAGTTATGCATTCCCCTTATTTTCGGACAAAAAGAGAGAAATTCCATGTATTTTGGAGCAAAATTGCAGAAATTCCCCTAATTGAGGGGCAAAAAGGCAGAAATTTCCTATATGTTGGGGCAAAAAGACAAAAATTCTCCTAATTTTGGGGCAAAACTCAGAAATTCCAAATTTTTGTGCAAAATTCCAGAAATTGCCCTTATTTTGGGGCATAATTGCAGAAATTTCAATTATTTCAGGGAAAAAAGGCAGAAATTTTACTTATTTTGGGTCAAAAAGACAGAAATTCCTAATATTTTGTGCCAAAATTCAGAAATTCCCCTTATTTTTAGGTAAAAATGCTGAAATTCCCAATATTTGGGGGCAAAAAGGCAGAAATTTTCTTTATTTTGGGGCAAAATTGCAGAAATTTCACTTATTTCAGGGTATTGAGTCAGAAATTTTTTTTATTTGGGGCAAAAAAGAGAGAAATTCCGTATGATTTTTGGGAAAAAGACAGAAATTCCACTTATTTAAAGGCAAAAAGACAGAAATTCCCCTTATTTTGGAGCAAAAATGAAGAAATTTCTCTTTTTTGTGGCAAAAAATATACATTCACCTTACTTTCGGGATAAAAAGCAGAAATTCCCCGTATTTTGAAGCAAAATTGCAGAAATTCCCATAATTTTCGGGCAAAAAGCAGAAATTCTCGTTATTTTGGTGCAAAAAGACAGAAAATCTCCTTTTTTCGGGAGCAAACAGTCAGAAATTCTACTTATTTTGTTGAAAATTGCAGAAATTTCCTTTACATTGGGGCAAAATTGCAGAAATTTTACTTATTTCAGAAAAAAAAAGCAAAAATTTTTCTTATTTTGGGGCAAAAAGGCAGAAATTCTTATTATTTTGGGGCAAAAAAAGAAATTCACCTTATTTTGGGGTAAAATTGCAGAAATTTCACATATTTCAGGGAAAAAAGGGAGAAATTTACCTTATCCTGGGGCAAAATTGCAGAAATTTCACTTATTTCAGGGTAATAAGTCAGAAATTCCCCTTTATTTTGGGGCAAAAAAGACAGAAATTCCCTTTGTTTTCAGGGAAAAAGACAGAAATTCCACTTATCTAGAAGCACAAAGGCAGAAATTCCCCTTATTTTGGAGCAACAATGAAGAAATTTCCCTTTTTATAGCAAAAAGGTATGCATTCCAATTATTTTCAGGCAAAAAGGCAGAAATTCCCCGTATTTTGGAGCAAAATTGAAGAAATTCCCCTAATTTTGGGGCAAAAGGCAGAAATTCCCTTTATTTTGGGGCAAAAATCAGAAATTCCCCTTATTTTGGGGCAAAATTCTAGAAATTTCTTTTTTTGGGGAGCAAAATTGCAGGAATTTACCTTATTTTGGGGCAAAATTGCAGAAATTTCCTATATTTGGGGCAAAATTGGAGAAATTTCACTTATTTTCAGGTAAAAAGACTGAAATTTCCTTTATTTTCGGGCAAAAAGGGAGATATTCCCTTTATTTTTTGGCAAAATTGCAGACATTTTCCTTATTATGTGGAAAAATTGCAGAAATTTCCCTTATTTAGGGCAAAATTGCAGAAATTTCACTTATTTCAGAGAAAAAAAGCAAAAATTTTTCTTATTTTGGGGCAAAAAGGCAGAAATTCTCATTATTTTGGGGCAAAAAGGCAGAAATTCACCTTATTTTGGGGTAAAATTGCAGAAATTTCACATATTTCAGGGCAAAAAGGCAGAAATTTCCCTTATTTTGGGGCAAAATTGCAGAAATTTCACTTATTTTAGGGTAATAAGTCAGAAAATCCCCTTATTTTGGGGCAAAAAAGACAGAAATTCCCTTTGTTTTGGGGGAAAAAGACAGAAATTCCACTTATTTAGAGGCAAAAAGGCAGAAATTCTCCTTATTTTGGAGCAAAAATGAAGAAATTTCCCTTTTTTTTGGCAACAAGTTATTTATTCCCCTTATTTTCGGGCAAAAAGACTGAAATTTCCCGTATTTTGGAGCAAAATTGCAGAAATTCCCCTAATTGTGGGGCAAAAAGGCAGAAATTCCCTATATGTTGGGGCAAAAAGACAAAAATTCTCCTTATTTTGGGGCAAAACTCAGAAATTCCACTTATTTTGGTGCAAAATTCCAGAAATTTCCCTTATTTTGGGGCAAAATTGCAGAAATTTCACTTATTTTGGGGCAAAATTGCAGAAATTTCACTTATTTCAGGGAAAAAAGGCAGAAATTTTAGTTATTTTGGGGCAAAAATGCAGAAATTCCTAATATTTTGTGCCAAAATTCAGAAATTCCCTTTATTTTGAGGTTAAAATTCTGAAATTCTCATTATTTGGGGGCAAAAAGGCAGAAATTTCCCTTATCTTGGGGCAAAATGGCAGAAATTTCACTTATTTCAGAGTAATGAGTCAGAAATTCCTTTTATTTTGGGGCAAAAAAGAGAGAAATTCCCTTTGATTTTTGGGAAAAAGACAGAAATTCCACTTATTTAGAGGCAAAAAGGCAGAAATTCCCCTTATTTTGGAGCAAAAATGAAGAAATTTTCCTTTTTTGTGGCAAAAAATATACATTCCCCTTACTTTCGGGATAAAAAGCAGAAATTCCCCGTATTTTGAAGCAATATTGCAGAAATTCTCATAATTTTCGTGCAAAAAGGCAGAAATTCTCCTTATTTTGAAGCAAAAAGACAGAAAATCTCCTTTTTTCGGGAGCAAACAGTCAGAATTTCTCCTTATTTTGGGGCAAAATTGCAGAAATTTCCTTTACATTGGGGCAAAATTGCAGAAATTTCCCTTATTAACGGAAAAAATAGCAGAAATTTCCTTTATTTTAGGGCAAAACTGCAGAAATTTTACTTATTTCAGAGAAAAAAAGCAAAAATTTTTCTTATTTTGGGGCAAAAAGGCAGAAATTCCCATTATTTTGGGGCAAAAAAACAAAAATTCACCTTATTTTGGGGTAAAGTTGCAGAAATTTCACATATTTCAGGGCAAAATACAGAAATTTTCCTTATTCTGGGGCAAAATTGCAGAAATTTCTCTTATTTCAGGGTAATAAGTCAGAAATTCCCTTTATTTTGGGGCAAAAAAGACAGAAATTCCCTTATTTTCGGGGAAAAAGACAGAAATTACACTTATCTAGAGGCACAAAGGCAGAAATTCCCCTTAATTTGAAGCAACAATGAAGAAATTTCCTTTTTTATTGCAAAAAGGTATGCATTCCCATTATTTTCAGGCAAAAAGGCAGAAATTCCCCATATTTTGGAGCAAAATTGAAGAAATTCCCCTAATTTTGGGGCAAAAGGCAGAAATTCCCTTTATTTTGGGGCAAAAATCAAAAATTCCCCTTATTTTGGGGCAAAATTCTAGAAATTTCTTTTTTTGGGGGGCAAAATTGCAGGAATTTACCTTATTTTGGGGCAAAATTGCAGAAATTTCCCTTATTTGGGGCAAAATTGCAGAAATTTCACTTAATTTTAGGTAAAAAGACTGAAATTTCCTTTATTTTGGGGCAAAAAGGAAGATATTCACTTTATTTTTTGGCAAAATTGCAGACATTTTCCTTATTATGGGGAAAAATTGCAGAAATTTCCCTTATTTAGGGCAAAATTGCAGAAATTTCACTTATTTCAGAGAAAAAAAGCAAAAAATTTTTCTTATTTTGGGGCAAAAAGCCAGAAATTCTAATTATTTTGGGGCAAAAAGGCAGAAATTCACCTTATTTTGGGGTAAAATTGCAGAAATTTTACATATTTCAGGGCAAAAAGGCAGTAATTTCCCTTATTCTGGGGCAAAATTGCAGAAATTTCACTTATTTTAGGGTAATAAGTCAGAAAATCCCCTTATTTTGGGGCAAAAAAGACAGAAATTCCCTTTGTTTTGGAGGAAAAAGACAGAAATTCCACTTATTTAGAGGCAAAAATGCAGAAATTCTCCTTATTTTGGAGCAAAAATGAAGAAATTTCCCTTTTTTATGGCAACAAGTTATGCATTCCCCTTATTTTCGGGCAAAAAGACAGAAATTTCCCGTATTTTGGAGCAAAATTGCAGAAATTCTTCTAATTGTGGGGCAAAAAGGCAGAAATTCCCTATATATTGGGGCAAAAAGACAAAAATTCTCCCTATTTTGGGCCAAAACTCAGAAATTCCACTTATTTTGGTGCAAAATTCCAGAAATTTCCCTTATTTTGGGGCAAAATTGCAGGAATTTCACTTATTTTGGGGCAAAATTGCAGAAATTTCACTTATTTCAGGGAAAAAAGGCAGAAATTTTACTTATTTTGGGGCAAAAATGCAGAAATTCCTAATATTTTGTGCCAAAATTCAGAAATTCCCTTTATTTTGAGGTAAAAATTCTGAAATTCCCATTATTTGGGGGCAAAAAAGCAGAAATTTCCCTTATTTTGGGGCAAACTTGCAGAAATTTCACTTATTTCAGGGTAATGAGTCAGAAATTCCTTTTATTTTGGGGCAAAAAAGAGAGAAATTCCCTTTGATTTTTGGGAAAAAGACAGAAATTCCACTTATTTAGAGACAAAAGCAGAAATTCCCCTTATTTTGGAGCAAAAATGAAGAAATTTCCCTTTTTTGTGGCAAAAAATATACATTCCCCTTAGTTTCGGGATAAAAAGCAGAAATTCCTCGTATTTTGAAGCAAAATTGCAGAAATTCTCATAATTTTCGGGCAAAAAGGCAGAAATTCTCCTTATTTTGGGGCAAAAAGACAGAAAATCTCCTTTTTTCGGGAGCAAACAGTCAGAAATTCTCCTTATTTTGGGGCAAAATTGCAGAAATTTCCTTTACATTGGGGCAAAATTGCAGAAATTTCCCTTATTAAGTGAAAAAATTGCAGAAATTTCCCTTATTTTAGGGCAAAATTGCAGAAATTTTACTTATTTCAGAGAAAAAAAAGCAAAAATTTTTCTTATTTTGGGGCAAAAAGGCAGAAATTCCCATTAGTTTGGGGCAAAAAAACAGAAATTCACCTTATTTTGGGGTAAAATTGCAGAAATTTCACATATTTCAGGGCAAAAAGGCAGAAATTTTCTTTATTCTGGGGCAAAATTGCAGAAATTTCACTTATTTCAGGGTAATAAGTCAGAAATTCCCCTTATTTTGGGGCAAAAAAGACATAAATTCCCTTTGTTTTGGGGAAAAAGACAAAATTCTACTTATCTAGAGGCAAAAAGGCAGAAATTCCCCTTATTTTGGAGCAAAAATGAAGAAATTTCCCTTTTTAATGGCAAAAAGGTATGCATTCCCATTATTTTCAGGCAAAAAGTCAGAAATTCCCCATATTTTGGAGCAAAATTGAAGAAATTCCCCTAATTTTGGGGCAAAAGGCAGAAATTCCCTTTATTTTGGGGCAAAAATCAAAAATTCCCCTTATTTTGGGGCAAAATTCTAGAAATTTCTTTTTTTGGGGGGCAAAATTGCAGGAATTTACCTTATTTTGGGGCAAAATTGCAGAAATTTCCCTTATTTGGGGCAAAATTGCAGAAATTTCACTTAATTTTAGGTAAAAAGACTGAAATTTCCTTTATTTTGGGGCAAAAAGGAAGATATTCCCTTTATTTTTTGGCAAAATTGCAGACATTTTCCTTATTATGGGGTAAAATTGCAGAAATTTCCCTTATTTAGGGCAAAATTGCAGAAATTTCACTTATTTCAGAGAAAAAAAGCAAAAAATTTTTCTTATTTTGGGGCAAAAAGCCAGAAATTCTCATTATTTTGGGGCAAAAAGGCAGAAATTCACCTTATTTTGGGGTAAAATTGCAGAAATTTTACATATTTCAGGGCAAAAAGGCAGAAATTTCCCTTATTCTGGGGCAAAATTGCAGAAATTTCACTTATTTTAGGGTAATAAGTCAGAAAATCCCCTTATTTTGGGGCAAAAAAGACAGAAATTCCCTTTGTTTTGGAGGAAAAAGACAGAAATTCCACTTATTTAGAGGCAAAAATGCAGAAATTCTCCTTATTTTGGAGCAAAAATGAAGAAATTTCCCTTTTTTATGGCAACAAGTTATGCATTCCCCTTATTTTCGGGCAAAAAGACAGAAATTTCCCGTATTTTGGAGCAAAATTGCAGAAATTCTTCTAATTGTGGGGCAAAAAGGCAGAAATTCCCTATATATTGGGGCAAAAAGACAAAAATTCTCCCTATTTTGGGCCAAAACTCAGAAATTCCACTTATTTTGGTGCAAAATTCCAGAAATTTCCCTTATTTTGGGGCAAAATTGCAGAAATTTCACTTATTTTGGGGCAAAATTGCAGAAATTTCACTTATTTCAGGGAAAAAAGGCAGAAATTTTACTTATTTTGGGGCAAAAATGCAGAAATTCCTAATATTTTGTGCCAAAATTCAGAAATTCCCTTTATTTTGAGGTAAAAATTCTGAAATTCCCATTATTTGGGGGCAAAAAGGCAGAAATTTCCCTTATTTTGGGGCAAACTTGCAGAAATTTCACTTATTTCAGGGTAATGAGTCAGAAATTCCTTTTATTTTGGGGCAAAAAAGAGAGAAATTCCCTTTGATTTTTGGGAAAAAGACAGAAATTCCACTTATTTAGAGACAAAAGCAGAAATTCCCCTTATTTTGGAGCAAAAATGAAGAAATTTCCCTTTTTTGTGGCAAAAAATATACATTCCCCTTAGTTTCGGGATAAAAAGCAGAAATTCCTCGTATTTTGAAGCAAAATTGCAGAAATTCTCATAATTTTCGGGCAAAAAGGCAGAAATTCTCCTTATTTTGGGGCAAAAAGACAGAAAATCTCCTTTTTTCGGGAGCAAACAGTCAGAAATTCTCCTTATTTTGGGGCAAAATTGCAGAAATTTCCTTTACATTGGGGCAAAATTGCAGAAATTTCCCTTATTAAGTGAAAAAATTGCAGAAATTTCCCTTATTTTAGGGCAAAATTGCAGAAATTTTACTTATTTCAGAGAAAAAAAAGCAAAAATTTTTCTTATTTTGGGGCAAAAAGGCAGAAATTCCCATTAGTTTGGGGCAAAAAAACAGAAATTCACCTTATTTTGGGGTAAAATTGCAGAAATTTCACATATTTCAGGGCAAAAAGGCAGAAATTTTCTTTATTCTGGGGCAAAATTGCAGAAATTTCACTTATTTCAGGGTAATAAGTCAGAAATTCCCCTTATTTTGGGGCAAAAAAGACATAAATTCCCTTTGTTTTGGGGAAAAAGACAAAATTCTACTTATCTAGAGGCAAAAAGGCAGAAATTCCCCTTATTTTGGAGCAAAAATGAAGAAATTTCCCTTTTTAATGGCAAAAAGGTATGCATTCCCATTATTTTCAGGCAAAAATTCAGAAATTCCCCATATTTTGGAGCAAAATTGAAGAAATTCCCCTAATTTTGGGGCAAAAGGCAGAAATTCCCTTTATTTTGGGGCAAAAATCAAAAATTCCCCTTATTTTGGGGCAAAATTCTAGAAATTTCTTTTTTTGGGGGGCAAAATTGCAGGAATTTACCTTATTTTGGGGCAAAATTGCAGAAATTTCCCTTATTTGGGGCAAAATTGCAGAAATTTCACTTAATTTTAGGTAAAAAGACTGAAATTTCCTTTATTTTGGGGCAAAAAGGAAGATATTCCCTTTATTTTTTGGCAAAATTGCAGACATTTTCCTTATTATGGGGAAAAATTGCAGAAATTTCCCTTATTTAGGGCAAAATTGCAGAAATTTCACTTATTTCAGAGAAAAAAAGCAAAAAATTTTTCTTATTTTGGGGCAAAAAGCCAGAAATTCTAATTATTTTGGGGCAAAAAGGCAGAAATTCACCTTATTTTGGGGTAAAATTGCAGAAATTTTACATATTTCAGGGCAAAAAGGCAGAAATTTCCCTTATTCTGGGGCAAAATTGCAGAAATTTCACTTATTTTAGGGTAATAAGTCAGAAAATCCCCTTATTTTGGGGCAAAAAAGACAGAAATTCCCTTTGTTTTGGAGGAAAAAGACAGAAATTCCACTTATTTAGAGGCAAAAATGCAGAAATTCTCCTTATTTTGGAGCAAAAATGAAGAAATTTCCCTTTTTTATGGCAACAAGTTATGCATTCCCCTTATTTTCGGGCAAAAAGACAGAAATTTCCCGTATTTTGGAGCAAAATTGCAGAAATTCTTCTAATTGTGGGGCAAAAAGGCAGAAATTCCCTATATATTGGGGCAAAAAGACAAAAATTCTCCCTATTTTGGGCCAAAACTCAGAAATTCCACTTATTTTGGTGCAAAATTCCAGAAATTTCCCTTATTTTGGGGCAAAATTGCAGAAATTTCACTTATTTTGGGGCAAAATTGCAGAAATTTCACTTATTTCAGGGAAAAAAGGCAGAAATTTTACTTATTTTGGGGCAAAAATGCAGAAATTCCTAATATTTTGTGCCAAAATTCAGAAATTCCCTTTATTTTGAGGTAAAAATTCTGAAATTCCCATTATTTGGGGGCAAAAAGGCAGAAATTTCCCTTATTTTGGGGCAAACTTGCAGAAATTTCACTTATTTCAGGGTAATGAGTCAGAAATTCCTTTTATTTTGGGGCAAAAAAGAGAGAAATTCCCTTTGATTTTTGGGAAAAAGACAGAAATTCCACTTATTTAGAGACAAAAGCAGAAATTCCCCTTATTTTGGAGCAAAAATGAAGAAATTTCCCTTTTTTGTGGCAAAAAATATACATTCCCCTTAGTTTGGGATAAAAAGCAGAAATTCCTCGTATTTTGAAGCAAAATTGCAGAAATTCTCATAATTTTCGGGCAAAAAGGCAGAAATTCTCCTTATTTTGGGGCAAAAAGACAGAAAATCTCCTTTTTTCGGGAGCAAACAGTCAGAAATTCTCCTTATTTTGGGGCAAAATTGCAGAAATTTCCTTTACATTGGGGCAAAATTGCAGAAATTTCCCTTATTAAGTGAAAAAATTGCAGAAATTTCCCTTATTTTAGGGCAAAATTGCAGAAATTTTACTTATTTCAGAGAAAAAAAGCAAAAATTTTTCTTATTTTGGGGCAAAAAGGCAGAAATTCCCATTAGTTTGGGGCAAAAAAACAGAAATTCCCTTTGTTTTGGGGAAAAAGACAAAATTCTACTTATCTAGAGGCAAAAAGGCAGAAATTCCCCTTATTTTGGAGCAAAAATGAAGAAATTTCCCTTTTTAATGGCAAAAAGGTATGCATTCCCATTATTTTCAGGCAAAAAGTCAGAAATTCCCCATATTTTGGAGCAAAATTGAAGAAATTCCCCTAATTTTGGGGCAAAAGGCAGAAATTCCCTTTATTTTGGGGCAAAAATCAAAAATTCCCCTTATTTTGGGGCAAAATTCTAGAAATTTCTTTTTTTGGGGGGCAAAATTGCAGGAATTTACCTTATTTTGGGGCAAAATTGCAGAAATTTCCCTTATTTGGGGCAAAATTGCAGAAATTTCACTTAATTTTAGGTAAAAAGACTGAAATTTCCTTTATTTTGGGGCAAAAAGGAAGATATTCCCTTTATTTTTTGGCAAAATTGCAGACATTTTCCTTATTATGGGGTAAAATTGCAGAAATTTCCCTTATTTAGGGCAAAATTGCAGAAATTTCACTTATTTCAGAGAAAAAAAGCAAAAAATTTTTCTTATTTTGGGGCAAAAAGCCAGAAATTCTCATTATTTTGGGGCAAAAAGGCAGAAATTCACCTTATTTTGGGGTAAAATTGCAGAAATTTTACATATTTCAGGGCAAAAAGGCAGAAATTTCCCTTATTCTGGGGCAAAATTGCAGAAATTTCACTTATTTTAGGGTAATAAGTCAGAAAATCCCCTTATTTTGGGGCAAAAAAGACAGAAATTCCCTTTGTTTTGGAGGAAAAAGACAGAAATTCCACTTATTTAGAGGCAAAAATGCAGAAATTCTCCTTATTTTGGAGCAAAAATGAAGAAATTTCCCTTTTTTATGGCAACAAGTTATGCATTCCCCTTATTTTCGGGCAAAAAGACAGAAATTTCCCGTATTTTGGAGCAAAATTGCAGAAATTCTTCTAATTGTGGGGCAAAAAGGCAGAAATTCCCTATATATTGGGGCAAAAAGACAAAAATTCTCCCTATTTTGGGCCAAAACTCAGAAATTCCACTTATTTTGGTGCAAAATTCCAGAAATTTCCCTTATTTTGGGGCAAAATTGCAGAAATTTCACTTATTTTGGGGCAAAATTGCAGAAATTTCACTTATTTCAGGGAAAAAAGGCAGAAATTTTACTTATTTTGGGGCAAAAATGCAGAAATTCCTAATATTTTGTGCCAAAATTCAGAAATTCCCTTTATTTTGAGGTAAAAATTCTGAAATTCCCATTATTTGGGGGCAAAAAGGCAGAAATTTCCCTTATTTTGGGGCAAACTTGCAGAAATTTCACTTATTTCAGGGTAATGAGTCAGAAATTCCTTTTATTTTGGGGCAAAAAAGAGAGAAATTCCCTTTGATTTTTGGGAAAAAGACAGAAATTCCACTTATTTAGAGACAAAAGCAGAAATTCCCCTTATTTTGGAGCAAAAATGAAGAAATTTCCCTTTTTTGTGGCAAAAAATATACATTCCCCTTAGTTTCGGGATAAAAAGCAGAAATTCCTCGTATTTTGAAGCAAAATTGCAGAAATTCTCATAATTTTCGGGCAAAAAGGCAGAAATTCTCCTTATTTTGGGGCAAAAAGACAGAAAATCTCCTTTTTTCGGGAGCAAACAGTCAGAAATTCTCCTTATTTTGGGGCAAAATTGCAGAAATTTCCTTTACATTGGGGCAAAATTGCAGAAATTTCCCTTATTAAGTGAAAAAATTGCAGAAATTTCCCTTATTTTAGGGCAAAATTGCAGAAATTTTACTTATTTCAGAGAAAAAAAGCAAAAATTTTTCTTATTTTGGGGCAAAAAGGCAGAAATTCCCATTAGTTTGGGGCAAAAAAACAGAAATTCACCTTATTTTGGGGTAAAATTGCAGAAATTTCACATATTTCAGGGCAAAAAGGCAGAAATTTTCTTTATTCTGGGGCAAAATTGCAGAAATTTCACTTATTTCAGGGTAATAAGTCAGAAATTCCCCTTATTTTGGGGCAAAAAAGACATAAATTCCCTTTGTTTTGGGGAAAAAGACAAAATTCTACTTATCTAGAGGCAAAAAGGCAGAAATTCCCCTTATTTTGGAGCAAAAATGAAGAAATTTCCCTTTTTAATGGCAAAAAGGTATGCATTCCCATTATTTTCAGGCAAAAAGTCAGAAATTCCCCGTATTTTGGAGCAAAATTAAAGAAATTCCTCTAATTTTGGGGCAAAAGGCAGAAATTCCTCTTATTTTGGGGCAAAAATCAGAAATTCCCCTTATTTTGGGGCAAAATTCTAGAAATTTCTTTTTTTGGGGGGCAAAATTGCAGGAATTTACCTTATTTTTGGGCAAAATTGCAGAAATTTCTCTTATTTGGGGCAAAATTGCAGAAATTTCACTTATTTTCAGGTAAAAAGACTGAAATTTCCTTTATTTTGGGGCAAAAAGGGAGAAATTCCCTTTATTTTGGGGTAAAATTGCAGACATTTTCCTTATTATGGGAAAAAATTGCAGAAATTTCTTTTATTTTAGGGCAAAATTGCAGAAATTTCACTTATTTCAGAGAAAAAAAGCAAAATTTTTTTTTTATTTTGGGGCAAAAAGGCAGAAATTCTCATTATTTTGTGGCAAAACGGCAGAAATTCACCTTATTTTGTAGTAAAATTGCAGAAATTTTACATATTTCAGGGCAAAAAGGCAGAAATTTCCCTTATTTTGGGGCAAAATTGCAGAAATTTCACTTATTTTAGGGTAATAAGTCAGAAAATCCCCTTATTTTGGGGCAAAAAAGACAGAAATTCCCTTTGTTTTGGGGGAAAAAGACAGAAATTCCACTTATTTAGAGGCAAAAAGGCAGAAATTCTCCTTATTTTGGAGCAAAAATGAAGAAATTTCCCTTTTTTTTTGGCAACAAGTTATTTATTCCCCTTATTTTTGGGCAAAAAGACTGAAATTTCCCGTATTTTGGAGCAAAATTGCAGAAATTCCCCTAATTGTGTGGCAAAAATGCAGAAATTCCCTATATGTTGGGACAAAAAGACAAAAATTCTCCTTATTTTGGGGCAAAACTCAGAAATTCCACTTATTTTGGTGCAAAATTCCAGAAATTTCCCTTATTTTGGGGCAAAATTGCAGAAATTTCACTTATTTTGGGGCAAAATTGCAGAAATTTCACTTATTTCAGGGAAAAAAGGCAGAAATTTTACTTATTTTGGGGCAAAAATGCAGAATTTCCTAATATTTTGTGCCAAAATTCAGAAATTCCCTTTATTTTGAGGTTAAAATTCTGAAATTCTCATTATTTGGGGGCAAAAAGGCAGAAATTTCCCTTATCTTGGGGCAAAATGGCAGAAATTTCACTTATTTCAGAGTAATGAGTCAGAAATTCCTTTTATTTTGGGGCAAAAAAGAGAGAAATTCCCTTTGATTTTTTTGAAAAAGACAGAAATTCCACTTATTTAGAGGCAAAAAGGCAGAAATTCCCCTTATTTTGGAGCAAAAATGAAGAAATTTTCCTTTTTTGTGGCAAAAAATATACATTCCCCTTACTTTCGGGATAAAAAGCAGAAATTCCCCGTATTTTGAAGCAATATTGCAGAAATTCTCCTAATTTTTGTGCAAAAAGGCAGAAATTCTCCTTATTTTGAAGCAAAAAGACAGAAAATCTCCTTTTTTCGGGAGCAAACAGTCAGAAATTCTCCTTATTTTGGGGCAAAATTGCAGAAATTTCCTTTACATTGGGGCAAAATTGCAGAAATTTCCCTTATTAACGGAAAAAATAGCAGAAATTTCCTTTATTTTAGGGCAAAATTGCAGAAATTTTACTTATTTCAGAGAAAAAAAGCAAAAATTTTTCTTATTTTGGGGCAAAAAGGCAGAAATTCACCTTATTTTGGGGTAAAGTTGCAGAAATTTCACATATTTCAGGGCAAAATACAGAAATTTTCCTTATTCTGGGGCAAAATTGCAGAAATTTCTCTTATTTCAGGGTAATAAGTCAGAAATTCCCTTTATTTTGGGGCAAAAAAGACAGAAATTCCCTTTGTTTTGGGGGAAAAAGACAGAAATTCCACTTATTTAGAGGCAAAAAGGCAGAAATTCCCCTTATTTTGGAGCAAGAATGAAGAAATTTCTCTTTTTTATGGCAACAAGTTATGCATTCCCCTTATTTTCGGGCAAAAAGACAGAAATTTCCCATATTTTGGAGCAAAATTTCAGAAATTCCCCTAATTGTGGGGCAAAAAGGCAGAAATTCCCTATATGTTGTGGCAAAAAGACAAAAATTCTCCTTATTTTGGGGCAAAACTCAGAAATTCCACTTATTTTGGTGCAAAATTCCAGAAATTTCTCTAATTTTGGGGCAAAATTACCGAAATATCCTTTATTTTCGGGCAAAATTGCAGAAATTTCACTTATTATAGAGAAAAAAAGCAAAAATTTTTCTTTTTTTAGGGGAAAAAAAGCAGAAATTCCCATTATTTTGGGGCAAAAATCCAGAAATTCACTTTTTTTGGGGTAAAATTGCAGAAATTTCACATATTTCAGGGCAAAAAGGCAGAAATTTCCCTTATTTTCGGGCAAAATTGCAGAAATTTCACTTATTTTGGGGCAAAATTGCAGAAATTTCACTTATTTCAGGAAAAAAGGCAGAAATTTTCTTTATTTTGGGGCAAAAATGCAGAAATTCTTAATATTTTGTGGCAAAAATGCAGAAATTCCCCTTACTTTGAGGTAAAAAGGGAGAAATTTTCCTTATTTGGGGGCAAAAAGGCAGAAATTTCCCTAATTTTGGGGCAAAAAGACAGAAATTCCCCTTATTCTGTGGCAAAAAGGCAGAAATTTCTTTTATTTTGGGGCAAAATTTCAGAAATAACACTTATTTTAGGGCATAATTCAAAAATTTTTTTTATTTTGGGGCAAAAAGACAAATATTCCATTTATTTTTGGGTAAAAAGGGAAAATTTCACTTATTTTGAGGTAAAAGGCAGAAATTCCTATTATTTTGGGGCAAAAATGAAGAGATTTCCCTTTTTCGTTGCAAAAGGTATACATTCCCCTTACTTTCGTGATTAAAAGCAGAAATTCCCCGTATTTTGAAGCAATATTGCAGAAATTCTCATTATTTTCAGGCAAAAAAGCAGAAATTCTCCTTATTTTGGGGCAAAAAGACAGAAAATCTTCTTTTTTTGAGAACAAACAGTCAAAAATTCCCATTATTTTGGGTCAAAATTGCAGAAATTTCCTTTACATTGGGGCAAAATTGCAGAAATTTCCTTTATTTTGGGGCAAAAATGCAGAAATGTCATTTATTTCAGGGTAATAAGTCAGAAATTCCTTCTATTTGAGGCAAAAAAGACAGAAATTCCCTTTGTTTTGGGAGAAAAAGACAGAAATTCCACTTATTTAGAGGCAAAAAGGCAGAAATTCCTTTATTTTGGAGCAAAAATGAAGAAATTTCCCTTTTTATGGCAAAAAGGTATGCATTCCATTTTTTTTGGGCAAAAAGGCAGAAATTCCCCGTATTATGGAGCAAAATTGCAGAAATTCCCCTAATTTTGGGGCAAAAGGCAGAAATTCCCTTTATTTTGGAGAAAAATCAGAAATTCCCCTTATTTTGGGGCAAAATTCAAGAAATTTCCTTTATTTTGGGGCAAAATTGCAGGAATTTACCTTTTTTGGGGCAAAATTGCAGAAATTTCACTTATTTTCAGGTAAAAAGGCTGAAATTTCCTTTATTTTGAGTCAAAAAGGGAGAAATTCCATTTATTTTGGGGCAAAATTGCAGACATTTCCCTTATTATAGGAAAAATTGCAGAAATTTCTCCTATTTTAGGGCAAAATTGCAGAAATTTCACTTATTTCAGAGAAAAAAAGCAAAAATTTTTTTTATTTTGGGGCAAAAAAGCAGAAATTCCCATTATTTTGGGGGAAAAAGGCAGAAATTCACCTTATTTTGGGGTAAAATTGCAGAAATTTCACATATTTCAGGGCAAAAAGGCAGAAATTTCCCTATTTTGGGGCAAAAAAAACAGAAATTCCCTGTGTTTGGGGTAAAAAGTCAGAAATTCCACTAATTTAGAGGCAAAAAGTCTGATATTCCCCTTATTTTGGAGCAAAAATGAAAAAATTTCCCTTTTTTATGGCAAAAAGTTATGCATTCCACTGATTTTCGGGCAACAAGACAGAAATTCTTTGCATTTTGGAGCAAAATTGCAGAAATTCCCCTAATTGTGGGGCATCAAGGCAGAAATTCCCTATATGTTGGGGCAAAAATACAGAAATTCTCCTTCTTTTGGGGCAAAACTCAGAAATTCCACGTATTTTGGGGCAAAATTCCAGAAATTTCCCTTATTTTGGGGCAAAATTGCAGAAATTTTCCTTATTTTAGGGCAAAATTGCAGAAATTTCACTTATTTCAGAGAAAAAAAGCAAAATTTTTTTCTATTTTAGGGCTAAAATGCAGATATTTTACTTATTTTGGGGCAAAAAGGTAGAAATTCACCTTATTTTAGGGTAAAATTGCAGCAATTTCACATATTTCAGGGCAAAAAGGCAGAAATTTCCCTCATTTTGGGGCAAAATTGCAAAAATTTCACTTATTTTGGGGCAAAATTGCAGAAATTTCACTTATTTCAGGGAAAAAAGGCAGAAAATTTCCTTATTTTGGAGAAAAAATTAAGAAATTCTTAAAATTTTGTGGCAAAAATGCAGAATTTTTTTTTATTTTGAGGTAAAAATGCTGAAATTCCCCTTATTTTGAGGTAAAAATGCTGAAATTCCCCTTAATTGGGTGCAAAAAGGCAGAAATTTCTCTTATTTTGGGGCAAAAAGACAGAAATTCCCCTTATTTTGTAGCAAAAAGGCAAAAATTTCTTTTATTTTGGGGCAAAATTGCAGAAATATCACTTATTTCAGGGTATAATTCAAAAATTCCTCTTATTTTGTTGCAAAAAGACAGAAATTCCATTTATTTTTGGGTAAAAAAGGAGAAATTTCACTTATTTTGAGGTAAAAAGGCAGAAATTCCTCTTATTTTGGGGCAAAAATTAAGAAATTTCCCTTTTTTTAAAAAAAGGTATACATTCCCCTTACTTTTGGGATAAAAAGCAAAAATTCCCCATATTTTGAAGCATAATTGCAGAAATTCTCATAATTTTCTGGCAAAAAAGCAGAAATTCTCCTTATTTTGGAGCAAAAATAGAGAAAATCTTCTTTTTTCGGAAGGAGTCAGAAATTCCCCTTATTTTGGGGCAAAATTGCAGAAATTTCTTTTACATTGGGGCAAAATTGCAGAAATTTCCCTTATTTTGGGGCAAAATTGCAGAAATTCCCTTAATTGTTGGGCAAAAAGGCAGAAATTCCCTATATGTTGGGGCAAAAAGACAGAAATTCTCCTTATTTTGAGGCAAAACTCAGAAATTCCATGTATTTTGGGGCAAAATTCCAGAAATTTCCTTTATTTTGGGGCAAAATTGCAGAAATTTCTCTTATTTTAGGGCAAAAGTGCAGAAATTTCACTTATTTCAGGGAAAAAAGGCAGAAATTTTCCTTATTTTGGGGAAAAAATTAAGAAATTCTTAATATTTTGTGGCAAAAATGCAGAAATTCCCCTTATTTTGAGGTAAAAAGGCTGAAATTCCCCTTATTTTGAGGTAAAAAGGCTGAAATTCCTCTTATTTGGGGGCAAAAAGGCAGAAATTTTTTTTATTTTGGGGCAAAATTGCAGAAATATCACTTATTTCAGGGTATAATTCAAAAATTCCTTTTATTTTGTTGGAAAAAGACAGAAATTCCATTTATTTTTGGGTAAAAAAAGAGAAATTTCACTTATTTTGAGGTAAAAAGGCAGAAATTCCTCTTATTTTGGGGCAAAAATTAAGAAATTTCCCTTTTTTGTGGAAAAAGGTATACATTCCCATTACTTTCGGGATAAAAAGTAGAAATTCCCCGTATTTTGAAGCATAATTGCAGAAATTCTTATAATTTTCGGGCAAAAAACCAGAAATTCTCCTTATTTTGGAGCAAAAATACAGAAAATCTCCTTTTTTCGGGAGCAAACAGTCAGAAATTCCCCTTATTTTGGGGCAAAATTGCAGAAATTTCTTTTACATTCGGGCAAATTTGCAGAAATTTCCCTTATTTTGGGGCAAAATTGCAGAAATTTTCCTAATTGTTGGGCAAAAAGGCAGGAATTCCCTATATGTTGGGGCAAAAAGACAGAAATTCTCCTTATTTTGGGGCAAAACTCAGAAATTCCACGTATTTTGGGGCAAAGTTCCAGAAATTTTCCTTATTTTGGGGCAAAATTGCAGAAATTTCCTTTATTTTGGGGCAAAATTGCAGAAATTTTACTTATTTCAGGGAAAAAAATCAAAAATTTTTCTTATTTTGGGGCAAAAAACAGAAATTTCCATTATTTTGGGGCAATAAGGCAGAAATTCACGTTATTTTGGGGTAAAATTGCAGAAATTTCACATATTTCAGGGCAAAAAGGCAGAAATTTCTCTTAATTTAGTGCAAAATTGCAGTAATTTCACTTATTTCAGAGAAAAAAAGCAAAAATTTTTTTTATTTTGGGGCAAAAAGGCAGAAATTCCCATTATTTTGGGGGGAAAAAGCAGAAATTCACCTTCTTTTGGGGTAAAATTACAGAAATTTCACATAATTCAGGGCAAAATGGCAGAAATTTCCCTTATTTTGGGGCAAAATTGCAGATATTTCACTTATTTTAGGGTAATAAGTCAGAAATTCCCCTTATTTCGGGTTAAAAAAGACAGAAATTCCCTTTGTTTGGGGGAAAAAGACAGAAATTCCACTTATTTAGATGCAAAATGCTGAAATTCCCCTTATTTTGGAGCAAAAATAAAGAAATTTCCCTTTTTTATGGCAAAAAGTTATGCATTCTACTTATTTTCAGGCAACAAGACAGAAATTCCTTGCATTTTGGAGCAAAATTGCAGAAATTCCCCTAATTGTGGCACAAAAAGACAGAAATTCCCTATATGTTGGGGAAAAAGACAGAAATTCTCCTTCTTTTGGGGCAAAACTCAGAAATTCCACGTATTTTGGGGCAAAATTCCAGAAATTTCCCTTATTTTGGGGCAAAATTGCAGAAATTTTCCTTATTTTAGGGCAAAATTGCAGAAATTTCACTTATTTCAGAGAATAAAAGCAACAATTTTTCCTATTTTGGGGCTAAAATGCAGAAATTCCACTTATTTTGGGGCAAAAAGGCAGAAATTCACCATATTTCAGGGTAAAATTGCAGCAATTTAATATATTTCAGGACAAAAAGGCAGAAATTTCCCTCATTTTGGGGCAAAATTGCAGAAATTTCACTTATTTTGGTGCAAAATTGCAGAAATTTCACTTATTTCAGAAAAAAAAGGCAGAAATTTTCCTTATTTTGGGGAAAAAATTAAGAAATTCTTAATATTTTGTGGCAAAAATGCAGAAATTTTCCTTATTTTGAGGTAAAAAGGCTGAAATTCCCCTTATTTTGAGGTAAAAAGGCTGAAATTCCCCTTATTTGGGGGCAAAAAGGCAGAAATTTTTCTTATTTTGGGGCAAAAAGACAGAAATTCCCCTTATTTTGTGGCAAAAAGGCAGAAATTTCTTTTATTTTGGGGCAAAATTGCAGAAATATCACTTATTTCAGGGTATAATTCAAAAATTTCTTTTATTTTGTTGCAAAAAGACAGAAATTCCATTTAATTTTGGGTAAAAAAGGAGAAATTTCACTTATTTTGAGGTAAAAATGCAGAAATTCCTCTTATTTTGGGGCAAAAATTAAGAAATTTCCGTTTTTGTGGAAAAAGGTATACATTCCCCTAACTTTCGGGATAAAAAGTAGAAATTCCCCGTATTTTGAAGCATAATTGCAGAAATTCTTATAATTTTCGGGCAAAAAAGCAGAAATTCTCCTTATTTTGGGGCAAAAATACAGTAAATCTCCTTTTTTCGGGAGCAAACAGTCAGAAATTCCCCTTATTTTGGGGCAAAATTGCAGAAATTTTACTTATTTCAGGGAAAAAAAGCAAAAATTTTTCTTATTTTGGGGCAAAAAAAACAGAAATTCCCATTATTTTGGGGCAATAAGGCAGAAATTCACCTTATTTTGTGGTAAAATTGCAGAAATTTCACATATTTCAGGGCAAAAAGGCAGAAATTTCTCTTATTTTAGGGCAAAATTGGAGTAATTTCATTTATTTCAGAGAAAAAAAGCAAAAATTTTTTTATTTTGGGGCAAAAAGGCAGAAATTCCCATTATTTTGGGGGAAAAAGGCAGAAATTCACCTTATTTTGGGGTAAAATTACAGAAATTTCACATATTTCAGGGCAAAATTGCAGAAATTTCCCTTATTTTGGGGCAAAATTGCAGATATTTCACTTATTTTAGGCTAATAAGTCAGAAATTCCCCTTATTTTGGGTTAAAAAAGACAGAAATTCCCTTTGTTTGGGGGAAAAAGACAGAAATTCCACTTATTTAGACGCAAAAAGACTGAAATTCCCCTTATTTTGGAGCAAAAATAAAGAAATTTCCCTTTTTTATGGCAAAAAGTTATGCATTCCACTTATTTTCGGGCAACAAGACAGAAATTCCTTGCATTTTGGAGCAAAATTGCAGAAATTCCCCTAAATGTGGGGCAAAAAGGCAGAAATTCCCTATATGTTGGGGCAAAAAGACAGAAATTCTCATTATTTTGGGGCAAAATTCAGAAATTCCACGTATTTTGGGGCAAAATTCCAGAAATTTCCCTTATTTTGGGGCAAAATTGCAGAAATTTTCCTTATTTTAGGGCAAATTTGCAGAAATTTCCCTCATTTTGTGGCAAAATTGCAGAAATTCTCCTTATTGTTGGGCAAAAAGGCAGAAATTCCCTATATGTTGGAGCAAAAAGACAGAAATTCTCCTTATTTTGGGGCAAAACTCAGAAATTTACGTATTTTGGGGCAAAATTCCAGAAATTTCCCTTATTTTGGGGCAAAATTGCAGAAATTTCACATATTTCAGAAAAAAAAGCAAAAATTTTTCCTATTTTGGGTCTAAAATGCAGATATTTTACTTATTTTGGGGCAAAAAGGCAGAAATTCACCTTATTTTAGGGTAAAATTGCAGCAATTTCACATATTTCAGGGCAAAAAGGCAGAAATTTCTCTCATTTTGGGGCAAAATTGCAAAAATTTCACTTATTTTGGGATCAAAATTGCAGAAATTTCACTTATTTCAGGGAAAAAAGGCAGAAAATTTCATTATTTTGGAGAAAAAATTAAGAAATTCTTAATATTTTGTGGCAAAAATGCAGAAATTACCCTTATTTTGAGGTAAAAAGGCTGAAATTCCCCTTATTTAGACGTAAAAATGCTGAAATTCCCCTTAATTGGGTGCAAAAATGCAGAAATTTCTCTTAATTTGGGGCAAAAAGACAGAAATTCCCCTTATTTTGTAGCAAAAAGGCAAAAATTTCTTTTATTTTGGGGCAAAATTGCAGAAATATCACTTATTTCAGGGTATAATTCAAAAATTCCTTTTATTTTGTTGCAAAAAGACAGAAATTCCATTTATTTTTGGGTAAAAAAGGAGAAATTTCACTTATTTTGAGGTAAAAAGGCAGAAATTCCTCTTATTTTGGGGCAAAAATTAAGAAATTTCCCTTTTTTTAAAAAAAGGTATACATTCCCCTTACTTTTGGTATAAAAAGCAAAAATTCCCCATATTTTGAAGCATAATTGCAGAAATTCTCATAATTTTCGGACAAAAAAGCAGAAATCTCCATATTTTGGAGCAAAAATAGAGAAAATCTCCTTTTTTCGGAAGCAGTCAGAAATTCCCCTTATTTTGGGACAAAATTGCAGAAATTTCTTTTACATTGGGGCAAAATTGCAGAAATTTCCCTTATTTTGGGGCAAAATTGCAGAAATTCCCCTAATTGTTGGGCAAAAAGGCAGAAATTCCCTATATGTTGGGGCAAAAAGACAGAAATTCTCCTTATTTTGAGGCAAAACTCAGAAATTCCACGTATTTTGGGGCAAAATTCCAGAAATTTCCCTTATTTTGGGGCAAAATTGCAGAAATTTCTCTTATTTTAGGGCAAAATTTCAGAAATTTCACTTATTTAAGGGAAAAAAGGCAGAAATTTTCCTTATTTTGGGGAAAAAATTAAGAAATTCTTAATATTTTGTGGCAAAAATGCAGAAATTACCCTTATTTTGAGGTAAAAAGGCTGAAATTCCCCTTATTTTGAGGTAAAAAGGCTGAAATTCCTCTTATTTGGGGGCAAAAAGGCAGAAATTTCTTTTATTTTGGGGCAAAATTGCAGAAATATCACTTATTTCAGGGTATAATTCAAAAATTCCTTTTATTTTGTTGGAAAAAGACAGAAATTCCATTTATTTTTGGGTAAAAAAAGAGAAATTTCACTTATTTTGAGGTAAAAAGGCAGAAATTCCTCTTATTTTGGTGCAAAAATTAAGAAATTTCCCTTTTTTTGTTGAAAAAGGTATACATTCCCATTACTTTCGGGATAAAAAGTAGAAATTCCCCGTATTTTGAAGCATAATTGCAAAAATTCTTAGAATTTTCGGGCAAACATTCAGAAATTCTCCTTATTTTGCAGCAAAAATACAGAAAATCTCCTTTTTTCGGGAGCAAACAGTCAGAAATTCCCCTTATTTTGGGGCAAAATTGCAGAAATTTCTTTTACATTCGGGCAAATTTGCAGAAATTTCCCTTATTTTGGGGCAAAATTGCAGAAATTTTCCTAATTGTTTGGCAAAAAGGCAGGAATTCCCTATATGTTTGGGCAAAAAGACAGAAATTCTCCTTATTTTGGGGCAAAACTCAGAAATTCCACGTATTTTGGGGCAAAGTTCCAGAAATTTTCCTTATTTTGGGGCAAAATTGCAGAAATTTCCTTTATTTTGGGGCAAAATTGCAGAAATTTTACTTATTTCAGGGAAAAAAATCAAAAATTTTTCTTATTTTGGGGCAAAAAAACAGAAATTTCCATTATTTTGGGGCAATAAGGCAGAAATTCACCTTATTTTGGGGTAAAATTGCAGAAATTTCACATATTTCAGGGCAAAAAGGCAGAAATTTCTCTTAATTTAGTGCAAAATTGCAGTAATTTCACTTATTTCAGAGAAAAAAAGCAAAATTTTTTTTTATTTTGGGGCAAAAAGGCAGAAATTCCCATTATTTTGGGGGAAAAAAGCAGAAATTCACCTTCTTTTGGGGTAAAATTACAGAAATTTCACATATTTCAGGGCAAAATGGCAGAAATTTCCCTTATTTTGGGGCAAAATTGCAGATATTTCACTTATTTTAGGGTAATAAGTCAGAAATTCCCCTTATTTTGGGTTAAAAAAGACAGAAATTCCCTTTGTTTGGGGGAAAAAGACAGAAATTCCACTTATTTAGAGGCAAAATGCTGAAATTCCCCTTATTTTGGAGCAAAAATAAAGAAATTTCCCTTTTTTATGGCAAAAGTTATGCATTCTACTTATTTTCAGGCAACAAGACAGAAATTCCTTGCATTTTGGAGCTAAATTGCAGAAATTCCCCTAATTGTGGCACAAAAAGACAGAAATTCCCTATATGTTGGGGAAAAAGACAGAAATTCTCCTTCTTTTGGGGCAAAACTCAGAAATTCCACGTATTTTGGGGCAAAATTCCAGAAATTTCCCTTATTTTGGGGCAAAATTGCAGAAATTTTCCTTATTTTAGGGAAAAATTGCAGAAATTTCACTTATTTCAGAGAAAAAAAGCAACAATTTTTCCTATTTTGGGGCTAAAATGCAGAAATTCCACTTATTTTGGGGCAAAAAGGCAGAAATTCACCTTATTTCAGGGTAAAATTGCAGCAATTTAATATATTTCAGGGCAAAAAGGCAGAAATTTCCCTCATTTTGGGGCAAAATTGCAGAAATTTCACTTATTTTGGTGCAAAATTGCAGAAATTTCACTTATTTCAGAAAAAAAAGGCAGAAATTTTCCTTATTTTGGGGAAAAAATTAAAAAATTCTTAATATTTTGTGGCAAAAATGCAGAAATTTTCCTTATTTTGAGGTCAAAATGCTGAAATTCCCCTTATTTTGAGGTAAAAAGGCTGAAATTCCCCTTAATTGGGTGCAAAAAGGCAGAAATTTCTCTTATTTTGGGGCAAAAAGACAGAAATTCCCCTTATTTTGTAGCAAAAAGGCAAAAATTTCTTTTATTTTGAGGCAAAATTGCAGAAATATCACTTATTTCAGGGTATAATTCAAAAATTCCTTTTATTTTGTTGCAAAAAGACAGAAATTCCATTTATTTTTGGGTAAAAAAGGAGAAATTTCACTTATTTTGAGGTAAAAAGGCAGAAATTCCTCTTATTTCGGGGCAAAAATTAAGAAATTTCCCTTTTTTTTTAAAAAAGATATACATTCCCCTTACTTTCGGGATAAAAAGTAGAAATTTCCCGTGTTTTGAAGCATAATTGCAGAAATTCTCACAATTTTCGGGCAAAAAAGCAGAAATTCTCCTTATTTTGGAGCAAAAATACAGAAAATCTTCTTTTTTCGGAAGCAAATAGTCAGAAATTCCCATTATTTTGGGGCAAAATTGCAGAAATTTCTTTTACATTGGGGCAAAATTGCAGAAATTTCCCTTATTTTGGAAAAAAATTGCAGAAATTCCCCTAATTGTTGGGCAAAAAGGCAGAAATTCCCTATATGTTGGGGCAAAAAGACAGAAATTCTCCTTCTTTTGGGGCAAAACTCAGAAATTCCATGTATTTTGGGGCAAAATTCCAGAAATTTTCCTTATTTTGGGGCAAAATTGCAGAAATTTACCTTATTTTAGAAAAAAATTGTAGAAATTTCACTTATTTCAGGGAAAAAAGGCAGAAATTTTCCTTATTTTGGGAAAAAATTAAGAAATTCTTAATATTTTGTTGCAAAAATGCAGAAATTCCCCTTATTTTGAGGTAAAAAGGCTGAAATTCCCGTTATTTTGAGGTAAAAAGGCTGAAATTCCCCTTATTTGGGTGCAAAAAGGCAGAAATTTCTCTTATTTTGGGGCAAAAAGACAGAATTTCCCCTTATTTTGTGGCAAAAAGGCAGAAATTTCTTTTATTTTGGGGCAAAATTGCAGAAATATCACTTATTTCAGGGTATAATTCAAAAATTCCTTTTATTTTGTTGGAAAAAGACAGAAATTCCATTTATTTTTGGGTAAAAAAAGAGAAATTTCACTTATTTTGAGGTAAAAATGCAGAAATTCCTCTTATTTTGGGGCAAAAATTAAGAAATTTCCCTTTTTTGTGGAAAAAGGTATACATTCCCCTAACTTTCGGGATAAAAAGTAGAAATTCCCCGTATTTTGAAGCATAATTGCAGAAATTCTTATAATTTTCGGGCAAAAAAGCAGAAATTCTCCTTATTTTGGAGCAAAAATACAGAAAATCTCCTTTTTTCGGGAGCAAACAGTCACTAATTCCCCTTATTTTGGGGCAAAATTGCAGAAATTTCTTTTACATTCGGGCAAATTTGCAGAAATTTCCCTTATTTTGGGGCAAAATTGCAGAAATTTTCCTAATTGTTGGGCAAAAAGGCAGGAATTCCCTATATGTTGGGGCAAAAAGACAGAAATTCTCCTTATTTTGGGGCAAAACTCAGAAATTCCACGTATTTTGGGGCAAAGTTCCAGAAATTTTCCTTATTTTGGGGCAAAATTGCAAAAATTTCCTTTATTTTGGGGCAAAATTGCAGAAATTTTACTTATTTCAGGGAAAAAAATCAAAAATTTTTCTTATTTTGGGGCAAAAAAACAGAAATTTCCATTATTTTAGGGCAATAAGGCAGAAATTCACCTTATTTTGGGGTAAAATTGCAGAAATTTCACATATTTCAGGGCAAAAAGGCAGAAATTTCTCTTAATTTAGTGCAAAATTGCAGTAATTTCACTTATTTCAGAGAAAAAAAGCAAAAATTTTTTTTATTTTTTGGCAAAAAGGCAGAAATTCCCATTATTTTGGGGGAAAAAAGCAGAAATTCACCTTCTTTTGGGGTAAAATTACAGAAATTTCACATATTTCAGGGCAAAATGGCAGAAATTTCCCTTATTTTGGGGCAAAATTGCAGATATTTCACTTATTTTAGGGTAATAAGTCAGAAATTCCCCTTATTTGGGTTAAAAAAGACAGAAATTCCCTTTGTTTGGGGGAAAAAGACAGAAATTCCACTTATTTAGAGGCAAAATGCTGAAATTCCCCTTATTTTGGAGCAAAAATAAAGAAATTTCCCTTTTTTATGGCAAAAGTTATGCATTCTACTTATTTTCAGGCAACAAGACAGAAATTCCTTGCATTTTGGAGCAAAATTGCAGAAATTCCCCTAATTGTGGCACAAAAAGACAGAAATTCCCTATATGTTGGGGAAAAAGACAGAAATTCTCCTTCTTTTGGGGTAAAACTCAGAAATTCCACGTATTTTGGGGCAAAATTCCAGAAATTTCCCTTATTTTGGGGCAAAATTGCAGAAATTTTCCTTATTTTAGGGAAAAATTGCAGAAATTTCACTTATTTCAGAGAAAAAAAGCAACAATTTTTCCTATTTTGGGGCTAAAATGCAGAAATTCCACTTATTTTGGGGCAAAAAGGCAGAAATTCACCTTATTTCAGGGTAAAATTGCAGCAATTTAATATATTTCAGGGCAAAAAGGCAGAAATTTCCCTCATTTTGGGGCAAAATTGCAGAAATTTCACTTATTTTGGTGCAAAATTGCAGAAATTTCACTTATTTCAGAAAAAAAGGCAGAAATTTTCCTTATTTTGGGGAAAAAATTAAAAAATTCTTAATATTTTGTGGCAAAAATGCAGAAATTTTCCTTATTTTGAGGTCAAAATGCTGAAATTCCCCTTATTTTGAGGTAAAAAGGCTGAAATTCCCCTTAATTGGGTGCAAAAAGGCAGAAATTTCTCTTATTTTGGGGCAAAAAGACAGAAATTCCCCTTATTTTGTAGCAAAAAGGCAAAAATTTCTTTTATTTTGAGGCAAAATTGCAGAAATATCACTTATTTCAGGGTATAATTCAAAAATTCCTTTTATTTTGTTGCAAAAAGACAGAAATTCCATTTATTTTTGGGTAAAAAAGGAGAAATTTCACTTATTTTGAGGTAAAAAGGCAG
Source organism: Micromys minutus (assembly GCF_963924665.1). Classification (NCBI taxonomy): domain Eukaryota; kingdom Metazoa; phylum Chordata; class Mammalia; order Rodentia; family Muridae; genus Micromys; species Micromys minutus. The sequence continues at coordinate 36,794 of NW_027667930.1, forward strand.
AAATTCCTCTTATTTTGGGGCAAAAATTAAGAAATTTCCCTTTTTTTAAAAAAAGGTATACATTCCCCTTACTTTTGGGATAAAAAGCAAAAATTCCCTGTATTTTGAAGCATAATTGCAGAAATTCTCACAATTTTCGGGCAAAAAAGCAGAAATTCTCCTTATTTTGGAGCAAAAATACAGAAAATCTTCTTTTTTCAGAAGCAAATAGTCAGAAATTCCCATTATTTTGGGGCAAAATTGCAGAAATTTCTTTTACATTGGGGCAAAATTGCAGAAATTTCCCTTATTTTGGGGAAAAATTGCAGAAATTCCCCTAATTGTTGGGCAAAAAGGCAGAAATTCCCTATATGTTGGAGCAAAAAGACAGAAATTCTCCTTCTTTTGGGGCAAAACTCAGAAATTCCATGTATTTTGGGGCAAAATTCCAGAAATTTCCCTTATTTTGGGGCAAAATTGCAGAAATTTCCCTTATTTTAGAAAAAAAATTGCAGAAATTTCACTTATTTCAGGGAAAAAAGGCAGAAATTTTCCTTATTTTGGGGAAAAAATTAAGAAATTCTTAATATTTTGTTGCAAAAATGCAGAAATTCCCCTTATTTTGAGGTAAAAAGGCTGAAATTCCCCTTATTTTGAGGTAAAAAGGCTGAAATTCCCCTTATTTGGGGGCAAAAAGGCAGAAATTTCTCTTATTTTGGGGCAAAAAGACAGAAATTCCCCTTATTTTGTGGCAAAAAGGCAGAAATTTCTTTTATTTTGGGGCAAAATTGCAGAAATATCACTTATTTCAGGGTATAATTCAAAAATTTCTTTTATTTGTTGCAAAAAGACAGAAATTCCATTTAATTTTGGGTAAAAAAGGAGAAATTTCACTTATTTTGAGGTAAAAATGCAGAAATTCCTCTTATTTTGGGGCAAAAATTAAGAAATTTCACTTTTTTGTGGAAAAAGGTATACATTCCCCTAACTTTCGGAATAAAAAGTAGAAATTCCCCATATTTTGAAGCATAATTGCAGAAATTCTTATAATTTTCGGGCAAAAAAGCAGAAATTCTCCTTATTTTGGAGCAAAAATACAGAAAATCTCCTTTTTTCAGGAGCAAACAGTCAGAAATTCCCCTTATTTTGGGGCAAAATTGCAGAAATTTTACTTATTTCAGGGAAAAAAAGCAAAAATTTTTCTTATTTTGGGGCAAAAAAACAGAAATTCCCATTATTTTGGGGCAACAAGGCAGAAATTCACCTTATTTTGTGGTAAAATTGCAGAAATTTCACATATTTCAGGGCAAAAAGGCAGAAATTTCTCTTATTTTAGGGCAAAATTGCTGTAATTTCACTTATTTCAGAGAAAAAAAGCAAAAATTTTTTTATTTTGGGGCAAAAAGGCAGAAATTCCCATTATTTTGGGGGAAAAAGGCAGAAATTCACCTTATTTTGGGGTAAAATTACAGAAATTTCACATATTTCAGGGCAAAATGGCAGAAATTTCCCTTATTTTGGGGCAAAATTGCAGATATTTCACTTATTTTAGAGTAACAAGTCAGAAATTCCCCTTATTTTGGGTTTAAAAAGACAGAAATTCCCTTTGTTTGGGGGAAAAAGACAGAAATTCCACTTATTTAGAGGCTAAAAGACTGAAGTTCCCCTTATTTTGGAGCAAAAATAAAGAAATTTCCCTTTTTTATGGCAAAAAGTTATGCATTCCACTTATTTTCGGGCAACAAGACAGAAATTCCTTGCATTTTGGAGCAAAATTGCGGAAATTCCCCTAAATGTGGGGAAAAAAGGCAGAAATTCCCTATATGTTGGGGCAAAAAGACAGAAATTCTCATTATTTTGGGGCAAAATTCAAAAATTCCACGTATTTTGGGGCAAAATTCCAGAAATTTCCCTTATTTTGGGGCAAAATTGCAGAAATTTTCCTTATTTTAGGGCAAAATTGCAGAAATTTCACTTATTTCAGAGAAAAAAAGCAAAAATTTTTCCTATTTTGGGGCTGAAATGCAGAAATTCTACTTGTTTTGGGGCAAAAGGCAGAAATTCACCTTATTTTAGGGTAAAATTGCAGCAATTTCACATATTTCAGGGCAAAAAGGCAGAAATTACCCTCATTTTGAGGCAAAATTGCAGAAATTTCACTTATTTTGGGGCAAAATTGCAGAAATTTCACTTATTTCAGGGAAAAAAGGCAGAAAATTTCCTTATTTTGGACAAAAAATTAAGAAATTCTTAAAATTTTGTGGCAAAAATGCAGAAATTTTCCTTATTTTGAGGTAAAAATGCTGAAATTTCCCTTATTTTGAGGTAAAAAGGCTGAAATTCCCCTTAATTGGGTGCAAAAAGGCAGAAATTTCTCTTATTTTGGGGCAAAAAGACAGAATTTCCCCTTATTTTGTAGCAAAAAGGCAAAAATTTCTTTTATATTGGGGCAAAATTGCAGAAATATCACTTATTTCAGGGTATAATTCAAAAATTCCTTTTATTTTGTTGCAAAAAGACAGAAATTTCATTTATTTTTGGGTAAAAAAGGAGAAATTTCACTTATTTTGAGGTAAAAAGGCAGAAATTCCTCTTATTTTGGGGCAAAAATTAAGAAATTTCCCTTTTTTTTAAAAAAGGTATACATTCCCCTTACTTTAGGGATAAAAAGCAAAAATTCCCCGTATTTTGAAGCATAATTGCAGAAATTCTCATAATTTTCGGGCAAAAAAGCAGAAATTCTCCTTATTTTGGAGCAAAAATACAGAAAATCTTCTTTTTTCGGAAGCAGTCAGAAATTCCCCTTATTTTGGGGCAAAATTGCAGAAATTTCTTTTACATTGGGGCAAAATTGCAGAAATTTCCCTTATTTTGGAGCAAAATTCCAGAAATTCCCCTAATTGTTGGGCAAAAAGGCAGAAATTCCCTATATGTTGGGGCAAAAAGACAGAAATTCTCCTTCTTTTGAGGCAAAACTCAGAAATTCCACATATTTTGGGGCAAAATTCCAGAAATTTCCCTTATTTTGGGTCAAAATTGCAGAAATTTCCCTTATTTTAGGGCAAAATTGCAGAAATTTCACTTATTTCAGGGAAAAAAGGCAGAAATTTTCCTTATTTTGGGGAAAAAATTAAGAAATTCTTAATTTTTTGTGGCAAAAATGCAGAAATTCCCCTTATTTTGAGGTAAAAATGCTGAAATTCCTCTTATTTTGAGGTAAAAAGGCTGAAATTCCCCTTATTTGGGGGCAAAAAGGCATTAATTTCTCTTATTTTGGGGCAAAAAGACAGAAATTCCCTTTATTTTGTGGCAAAAAAGGCAGTAATTTCTTTATTTTGGGGCAAAATTTCAGAAATATCACTTATTTCAGGGTATAATTCAAAAATTTCTTTTATTTTGTTGCAAAAAGACAGAAATTCCATTTATTTTTGGGTAAAAAAGGAGAAATTTCACTTATTTTGAGGTAAAAATGCAGAAATTCCTCTTATTTTGGGGCAAAAATTAAGAAATTTCCCTTTTTTTTAAAAAAGGTATACATTCCCTTTACTTTTGGGATAAAAAGCAAAAATTCCCCATATTTTGAAGCATAATTGCAGAAATTCTCATAATTTTCGGGCAAAAAAGCAGAAATTCTCCTTATTTTAGAGCAAAAATACAGAAAATCTTTTTTTTTCGGAAGAATTCAGAAATTCCCCTTATTTTGGGGCAAAATTGCAGAAATTTCTTTTACATTGGGGCAAAATTGCAGAAATTTCCCTTATTTTGGGGCAAAATTGCAGAAATTCCACTAATTGTTGGGCAAAAAGGCAGAAATTCCCTATATGTTGGGGCAAAAAGACAGAAATTCTCTTATTTTGAGGCAAAACTCAGAAATTCCACGTATTTTGGGGCAAAATTCCAGAAATTTCCTTTATTTTGGGGAAAAATTGCAGAAATTTCCCTTATTTTAGGGCAAAATTGCAGAAATTTCACTTATTTCAGGGAAAAAAGGCAGAAATTTTCCTTATTTTGGGGGAAAAATTAAGAAATTCTTAATATTTTGTGGCAAAAATGCAGAAATTCCCCTTATTTTGAGGTAAAAAGGCTGAAATTCCCCTTATTTTGAGGTAAAAAGGCTGAAATTCCTCCTATTTGGGGGCAAAAAGGCAGAAATTTCTTTTATTTTGGGGCAAAATTGCAGAAATATCACTTATTTCAGGGTATAATTCAAAAATTCCTTTTATTTTGTTGCAAAAAGACAGAAATTCCATTTATTTTGGGTAAAAAAGGAGAAATTTCACTTATTTTGAGGTAAAAAGGCAGAAATTCCTCTTATTTTGGGGCAAAAATTAAGAAATTTCCCTTTTTTGTGGAAAAAGGTATACATTCCCATTACTTTCTGGATAAAAAGTAGAAATTCCCCGTATTTTGAACCATAATTGCAGAAATTCTTATAATTTTCGGGCAAAAAAGCAGAAATTCTCCTTATTTTGGAACAAAAATACAGAAAATCTCATTTTTCAGGAGCAAACAGTCAGAAATTCCCCTTATTTTGGGGCAAAATTGCAGAAATTTCTTTTACATTCGGGCAAATTTGCAGAAAGTTCGCTTATTTTGGGGCAAAATTGCAGAAATTCTCCTAATTGTTGGGCAAAAAGGCAGAAATTCCCTATATGTTGGGGCAAAAAGACAGAAATTCTCCTTATTTTGGGGCCAAACTCAGAAATTCCACATATTTTGGGGCAAAGTTCCAGAAATTTTCCTTATTTTGGGACAAAATTGCAGAAATTTTCCTTATTTTGGGGCAAAATTGCAGAAATTTTACATATTTCAGGGAAAAAAATCAAAAATTTTTCTTATTTTGGGGCAAAAAAAAACAGAAATTCCCATTATTTTCGGGCAATAAGGCAGAAATTCACCTTATTTTGGGGTAAGATTGCAGAAATTTCACATATTTCAGGGCAAAAAGGCAGAAATTTCTCTTATTTTAGGGCAAAATTGCAGTAATTTCACTTATTTCAGAGAAAAAAAGCAAAAATTTTTTTATTTTGGGGCAAAAAGGCAGAAATTCCCATTATTTTGGGGGAAAAAGGCAGAAATTCACCTTATTTTGGGGTAAAATTACAGAAATTTCACATATTTCAGGGCAAAATGGCAGAAATTTACCTTATTTTGGGGCAAAATTGCAGATAATTCCCCTTATTTTGGGTTAAAAAAGACAGAAATTCCCTTTGTTTGGGGGAAAAAGACAGAAATTCCACTTATTTAGAGGCAAAATGCTGAAATTCCCCTTATTTTGGAGCAAAAATAAAGAAATTTCCCTTTTTTATGGCAAAAAGTTATGCATTCTACTTATTTTCGGGCAACAAGACAGAAATTCCTTGCATTTTGGAGCAAAATTGCAGAAATTCCTCTAATTGTGGGGCAAAAAGACAGAAATTCCCTATATGTTGGGGCAAAAAACAGAAATTCTCCTTCTTTTGGGGGAAAATTCAGAAATTCCACGTATTTTGGGGCAAAATTCCAGAAATTTCCCTTATTTTGGGGCAAAATTGCAGAAATTTTCCTTATTTTAGGGCAAAATTGCAGAAAATTCACATATTTCAGAGAAAAAAAGCAAAAATTTTTCCTATTTTTGGGCTAAAATGCAGAAATTCCACTTATTTTGGGGCAAAAAGGCAGAAATTCACCTTATTTTAGGGTAAAATTGGAGCAATTTAATATATTTCCGGGCAAAAAGGCAGAAATTTCCCACATTTTGGGGCAAAATTGCAGAAATTTCACTTATTTTGGTGCAAAATTTCAGAAATTTCACTTATTTCAGAAAAAAAAGGCAGAAATTTTACTTATTTTGGGGAAAAAATTAAGAAATTCTTAATATTTTGTGGCAAAAATGCAGAAATTCCCCTTATTTTGAGGTAAAAAGGCTGAAATTCCCCTTATTTTGAGGTAAAAAGGCTGAAATTCTTCTTATTTGGGGGCAAAAAGGCAGAAATTTCTCTTATTTTGGGGCAAAAAGACAGAAATTCCCCTTATTTTGTGGCAAAAAGGAAGAAATTTCTATTATTTTGGGGCAAAATTGCAGAAATATCACTTATTTCAGGGTATAATTCAAAAATTCCTTTTATTTTGTTGCAAAAAAACAGAAATTCCATTTATTTTTGGGTAAAAAAGGAGAAATTTCACTTATTTTGATGTAAAAAGGCAGAAATTCCTCTTATTTTGTGGCAAAAATTAATAAATTTCCCTTTTTTGTGGAAAAAGGTATACATTCCCCTTACTTTTGGGATAAAAAGTAGAATTTCCCCGTATTTTGAAGCATAATTGCAGAAATTCTTATAATTTTCGGGCAAAAAAGCAGAAATTCTCCTTATTTTAGAGCAAAAATACAGAAAATCTTCTTTTTTCGGCAGCAAACAGTCAAAAATTCCCCTTATTTTGGGGCAAAATTGCAGAAATATCTTTTACATTCGGGCAAATTTGCAGAAATTTCCCTTATTTTGGGGCAAAATTGCAGAAATTCTCCTAATTGTTGGGCAAAAAGGCAGAAATTCCCTATATGTTGGGGCAAAAAGACAGAAATTCTCCTTATTTTGGGGCAAAACTCAGAAATTCCATGTATTTTGGGGCAAAATTCCAGAAATTTTCCTTATTTTGGGGCAAAATTGCAGAAATTTCCCTTATTTTGGGGCAAAATTGCAGAAATTTTACTTATTTCAGAAAAAAAAGCAAAAATTTTTCTTATTTTGGGGCAAAAAAAAACAGAAATTCCCATTATTTTGGGGCAATAAGGCAGAAATTCACCTTATTTTGTGGTAAAATTGCAGAAATTTCACATATTTCAGGGCAAAAAGGCAGAAATTTCTCTTATTTTAGGGCAAAATTGCAGTAATTTCACTTATTTCAGAGAAAAAAAGCAAAAATTTTTTTATTTTGGGGCAAAAAGGCAGAAATTCCCATTATATTGGGGGAAAAAGGCAGAAATTCACCTTATTTTGGGGTAAAATTACAGAAATTTCACATATTTCAGGGCAAAATGGCAGAAATTTCCCTTATTTTGGGGCAAAATTGCAGATATTTCACTTATTTTATGGTAATAAGTCAGAAATTCCCCTTATTTTGGGTTAAAAAGACAGAAATTCCCTTTGTTTGGGGGAAAAAAACAGAAATTCGACTTATTTAGAGGCGAAAAGACTGAAATTCCCCTTATTTTGGAGCAAAAATAAAGAAATTTCCCCTTTTTATGGCAAAAAGTTATGCATTACACTTATTTTCGGGCAACAAGACAGAAATTCCTTGCATTTTGGAGCAAAATTGCAGAAATTCCCCTAAATGTGGGGAAAAAAGGCAGAAATTCCCTATATGTTGGGGCAAAAAGACAGAAATTCTCCTTCTTTTGGGGCAAAACTCAGAAATTCCACGTATTTTGGGGCAAAATTCCAGAAATTTCCCTTATTTTGGGGCAAAATTGCAGAAATTTTCCTTATTTTAGGGCAAAATTGCAGAAATTTCACTTATTTCAGAGAAAAAAAGCAAAAATTTTTCCTATTTTAGGGCTAAAATGCAGAAATTCCATTTATTTTGGGGCAAAAATGTAGAAATTCACCTTATTTTAGGGTAAAATTGCAGCAATTTCACATATTTCAGGGCAAAAAGGCAGAAATTTCCCTCATTTTGGGGCAAAATTACAGAAATTTCACTTATTTTGGGGCAAAATTGCAGAAATTTCACTTATTTCAGAAAAAAAATGCAGAAATTTTCCTTATTTTGAGGTAAAAATACTGAAATTCCCCTTATTTTGAGGTAAAAAGGCTGAAATTCCGCTTAATTGGGTGCAAAAAGGCAGAAAATCCTCTTATTTTGGGGCAAAAATTAAGAAGTTTCCCTTTTTTTAAAAAAGGTATATATTTCTCTTACTTTTGAGATAAAAAGCAGAAATTCCCCGTATTTTGAAGCATAATTGCAGAAATTCTCATAATTTTCTGGCAAAAAAGCAGAAATTCTCCTTATTTTGGAACAAAAATACAGAAAATCTTTTTTCGGAAGCAAACAGTCTGAAATTGCCCTTATTTTGGGGCAAAATTGCAGAAATTTCTTTTACATTGGGGCAAAATTGCAGAAATTTCCCTTATTTTGGGGCAAAATTGCGGAAATTCCCCTAATTGTTGGGCAAAAAGGCAGAAATTCCCAATATGTTGGGGCAAAAAGACAGAAATTCTCCTTCTTTTGGGGCAAAACTCAGAATTTCCACTTATTTTGGGGAAAAATTCCAGAAATTTCCCTTATTTTGGGTCAAAATTGCAGAAATTTCACTTATTTCAGAGAAAAAATGCAAAATTTTTTTTTATTTTGGGGCAAAAATGCAGAAATTCACCTTATTTTGGGGTAAAATTGCAGAAATTTCACATATTTCAGGGCAAAAAAGCAGACATTTACCTTATTTTGGGGCAAAATTGCAGAAATTTCACTTATTTTGAGGCAAAATTGCAGAAATTTCACTTATTTCATGGAAAAAAGGCAGAAATTTTCTTTATTTTGGGGCAAAAATGCTGAAATTCTTAATATTTTGTGGCAAAAATGCAGAAATTCCCCCCATTTTGAGGTAAAAAGGATGAAATTCTGCTTATTTGGGGGCAAAAAGGCAGAAATTTCTCTCATTTTAGGGCAAAAAGACAGAAATTCCCCTTTTTTGTGGCAAAAAGGCAGAAATTTCTTTTATTTTAGGGCAAAACTGCAAATATATCACTTATTTTACGGCATAAATCAAAAATTCCTTTTTTTTGGGGCAAAAAGACAAAATTCCATTTATTTTTGGGTAAAAAATGGAGAAATTTCACTTATTTTGAGGTAAAAATGCAGAAATTCCTCTTATTTTCGGGCAAAAATGAAGAAATTTCCCATTTTTGTGTCCAAAGGTATACATTCCCCTTACTTTCGGGATAAAAAGCAGAAATTCCCCGTATTTTGAAGCAAAAGTGCAAAAATTCTCATTGTTTTCGGGCAAAAAAGCAGAAATTCTCCTTATTTTGGGGCAAAAAGACAGAAAATCTCCTTTTTTCGGGAGCAAACAGTCAGAAACTCCCATTATTTTGGGGCAAAATTGCAGAAATTATCTTTACATTGGGGCAAAATTGCAGAAATTTCCCTTATTTTGGGGCAAAATTGCTGAAATTTCACTTATTTCAGGGTAATAATTCCACTTATTTAGATTCAAAAAGGCAGAAATTTTTCTTATTTTGGAGCAAAAATGAAGAAATTTCCCTTTTTTTATGGCAAAAAGTTATGCATTCCCCTTATTTTCAGGTAAAAGGGCAGAAATTCCCCGTATTTTGGAGCATAATTGCAGAAATTCCCCTAGTTGTGGTGCAGAAAGACAGAAATTCCCTATATGTTGGGGCAAAAAGACAGAAATTCTTCTTATTTTGGGGCAAAATTCAGAAATTCCACTTATTTTGGGGCAAAATTCCAGAAATTTCCCTTATTTTGGGGCAAAATTGCAGAAATTTCACTTATTTTGGGGCAAAATTGCAAAAAATTCCCTAATTTTCGGGCAAAAGGCAGAAATTTCCTTTATTTTGGGGCAAAAATCAGAAATTCCCCTTATTTTGGGGCAAAATTCAAGAAATTTCCTTTATTCTGGGGGCAAAATTGCAGGAATTTACCTTATTTTGGAGCAAAATTGCAGAAATTTCACTTATTTGGGGCAAAATTGCAGAAATTTCACTTATTATCAGGTAAAAAGGCTAAAATTTCCTTTATTTTGGGGCAAAAAGGGAGAAATTCCCCTTACTTTGGGGCAAAATTGCAGAAATTTCCCTTATTATGAGAAAAAATTGCAGAAATTTCCTTTATTTTGGAGCAAAAATGAAGAAATTTCCCTTTTTTAGGGCAAAAAGTTATGCATTCCCCTTATTTTTGGGCAAAAAGGCAGATATTCCCCGTTTTTTGGAGCAAAATTTCAGAAATTCCCCTAATTGTGGGGCAAAAAGGCAGAAATTCCCTATATGTTGGGGCAAAAAGAAAAAATTCTCCTTATTTCGGGGCAAAACTCAGAAATTCCACTTATTTTGGGGCAAAATGCCAGAAATTTCCCTTATTTTGGGGCAAAATTGCCGAAATTTCACTGATTTGGGGGCAAAATTTCAGAAATTTCACTTATTTCAAAGAAAAAAGGCAGAAATTTTCCTTATTTTGGGGCAAAAATGCAAAAATTCTTAATATTTTGTGGCAAAAATGCAGAAATTCCCCTAATTTTGAGGTAAAAAATCTGAAATTCCTTTTAATTGGGGGCAAAAAGTCAGAAATTTCCCTTATTTTGGGGCAAAAAGACAGAAATTCCCCTTATTTTGTGGCAAAAAGGCAGAAATTTCTTTTATTTTGGGGCAAAATTGCAGAAATTTCACTTATTTCAGGGCATAATTCAAAAATTCCTTTTCTTTTGGGGCAAAAAGAAATTCCGTTTATTTTTGGGTAAAAAGGCAGAAATTTCACTTATTTTGAGGTAAATAGGCAGAAATCCCTTTTATTTTGGGGCAAAAATGAAGAAATTACCCTTTTTTGTGGCAAAAGGTATACATTCCCCTTACTTTCAAGATAAAAAGCAGAAATTCCCCGTATTTTGAAGCAAAATTGCAGAAATTTTCATAATTTTCGGGCAAAAAGGCAGAAATTCTCCTTATTTTGGGGCAAAAAAACAGAAAATCTTTTTTTTTCGGGAGCAAACATACAGAAATTTCCCTTATTTTGGGGCAAAATTGCAGAAATTTCCTTTACATTGGGGCCAAATTGCAGAAATTTCCCTTATTTTGGTGAAAAATTGCAGAAATTTCACTTATTTCAGGGTAATAACTCAGAAATTCCCCTTATTTAGGGGCAAAAAAGATGAAAATTCCCTTTGTTTTGAGGGAAAAAGACAGAAATTCCACTTATTTAGAGGCAAAAAGGCAGAAATTCCCCTTTATTTTGGAGCAAAAATGAAGAAATTTCCCATTTTATGGCAAAAAGGTATGCATTCCCATTATTTTCGGGCAAAAAGGCAGAAATTCTCTGTATTTTGGAACAAAATTGCAGAAATTCCCCTAATTTTGGGGCAAAAGGCAGAAATTCCCTTTATTTTGGGGCACAAAGTCAGAAATTCACCTTATTTTGGGGCAAAATTCAAGAAATTTTCTTTATTTTGGGGCAAAATTGCAGAAATTTACCTTATTTGAGGGCAAAATTGCAGAAATTTCCCTTATTTGGGGCAAAATTGCAGAAATTTCACTTATTTTCAGGTAAAAAGGCTGAAATTTCCTTTATTTTGAGGCAAAAAAAAAGAGAAATTCCCTTTATTTTGGGGCAAAATTGCAGACATTTCCCTTATTATAGGGAAAAATTGCAGAAATTTCTCTTATTTTAGGGCAAAATTGCAGATATTTCACATATTTTAGGGTAATCAGTCAGAAATTCCCCTTATTTTGGGACAAAAAAGACAGAAATTCCCTTCGTTTGGGGGAAAAAGACAGACATTCCACTTATTTAGAGGCAAAAAGGCTGAAATTCCCCTTATTTTGGAGCAAAAATGAAGATATTTCTCTTTTTTATGGCAAAAAGTTATGCATTCCACTTATTTTCGGGCAACAAGACAGAAATTCCTTGCATTTTGGAGCGAAATTGCAGAAATTCCCCTAATTGTGGGCCAAAAGGCAGAAATTACCTATATGTTGGGGCAAATAGACAGAAATTCTCCTTCTTTTGGGGCAAAACTCAGAAATTCCACTTATTTTGGGGCAAAATTCCAGAAATTTCCCTTATTTTGGGGCAAAATTGCAGAAATTTCCCTTATTTTAGGGCAGAATTGCAGAAATTTTACTTATTACAGAGAAAAAAAGCAAATTTTTTTTTTTATTTTGGGGCTAAAAGGCAGAAATTCGAATTATTTTGAGGCAAAAATGCAGAAATTCACCTTATTTTAGGGTAAAATTGCAGAAATTTCACATATTTCAGGGCAAAAAGGCAGAAATTTCCCTTATTTTGGGGCAAAATTGCAGAAATTTCACTTATTTTGGGGCAAAATTGCAGAAATTCCCGTAATTGTTGGGCAAAAAGGCAGAAATTCCCTATATGTTGGGGCAAAAAGACAGAAATTCTCCTTATTTTGGGGCAAAACTCAGAAATTCCATGCATTTTAGGGCAAAATTCCAGAAATTTCCCTAATATTGGGGCAAAATTGCAGAAATTTCCCTTATTTTGGGGCATAATTGCAGAAATTTCACTTATTTCAGAGAAAAAAAGCAAAAATTTTTCTTATTTTGGGAAAAAAGTACAGAAATTACCATTATTTTGGGGCAAAAAGGCAGAAATTCACGTTATTTTGGGGTAAAATTGCAGAAATTTCACATATTTCAGGGCAAAAAGACAGAAATTTCCCTTATTTTGGGGCAAAATTGCAGAAATTTCACTAATTTTGGGGCAAAAAAGACAGAAATTCCCTTTGTTTTGGGGGAAAAAGACAGAAATTCCACTTAGTTAGAGGCAAAAAGGCAGAAATTTTCCTTATTTTGGAGCAAAAATGAAGAAATTTTCTTTTTTTATGGCAAAAAGTTATGCATTCTCCATATTTTCGGGCAAAAAGACAGAAATTCCCCGTATTTTGAAGAAAAATTGCAGAAAATCCCCTAATTGTGGGGCAGAAAGGCAGAAATTCCCTATATGTTCGGGCAAAAAGAGAGAAATTCTCCTTATTCTGAGGCAAAACTCAGAAATTCCACTTATTTTGGGGCAAAATTCCAGAAATTTCCCTTATTTTGGGGCAAAATTTCAGAAATTTCCCTTATTTTAGGGCAAAATTGGAGAAATTTCACTTATTTCAGAGCAAAAAAGCAAAAATTTTTCTAATTTTGGGGCAAAAAGGCAGAAATTCCCATTATTTTGGGGCAAAAGGCAGAAATTCACCTTATTTTGGGGTAAAATTGCAGAAATTTTACATATTTCAGGACAAAAAGGCAGAAATTTCCCTTATTTTTGGGCAAAATTGCAGAAATTTCCTTTATTTTGGGGCAAAATTGCAGAAATTTCACTTATATCAGGGAAAAAAAACAGAAATTTTCTTATTTTGGGGCAAAAATGCAGAAATTCTTAATATTTTGTGGCAAAAATGCAGAAATTCCCCTTATTTTGAGGTAAAAAGGCTTAAATTCCCCATATTTGAAGGCAAAAAGGCATAAATTTCCCTTATTTTGGGGCAAAAAGAAAGAAATTACTTTTATTTTGTGGCAAAAAGGGAGAAATTTCTTTTATTTTGGGGCAAAATTGCAGAAATATCACTTATTTCAGGGCATAATTAAAAAAATTCTTTTATTTTGTGGCAAAAAGACATAAATTCCATTTATTTTTGGGTAAAAAGGAAGAAATTTCACTTATTTTTAGGTAAAAAGGCAGAAATTCCTCTTATTCTGGGGCAAAAATGAAGAAATTTCCCTTTTTTGTGGCAAAAGGTATACATTCCCCTTACTTTCGGGATAAAAAGCAGAAATTCCTTGTATTTTGAAGCAAAATTGCAGAAATTCTCATAATTTCCGGGCAAAGAGGCTGAAATTCTCTTTATTTTGGGGCAAAAAGACAGAAAATCTCCTTTTTACGAGAGCAAACAGTCAGAAATTCCCATTATTTTGGGGCAAAATTGCAGAAATTTCCTTTACATTGGGGCAAAATTGCAGAAATTTCCCTTATTTTGGGGCAAAATTGCTGAAATTTCACTTATTTCAGGGTAATAATTCCACTTATTTAGATTCAAAAAGGCAGAAATTTTTCTTATTTTGGAGCAAAAATGAAGAAATTTCCCTTTTTTTATGGCAAAAAGTTATGCATTCCCCTTATTTTCAGGTAAAAGGGCAGAAATTCCCCGTATTTTGGAGCATAATTGCAGAAATTCCCCTAGTTGTGGTGCAGAAAGACAGAAATTCCCTATATGTTGGGGCAAAAAGACAGAAATTCTTCTTATTTTGGGGCAAAATTCAGAAATTCCACTTATTTTGGGGCAAAATTCCAGAAATTTCCCTTATTTTGGGGCAAAATTGCAGAAATTTCACTTATTTTGGGGCAAAATTGCAAAAAATTCCCTAATTTTCGGGCAAAAGGCAGAAATTTCCTTTATTTTGGGGCAAAAATCAGAAATTCCCCTTATTTTGGGGCAAAATTCAAGAAATTTCCTTTATTCTGGGGGCAAAATTGCAGGAATTTACCTTATTTTGGAGCAAAATTGCAGAAATTTCACTTATTTGGGGCAAAATTGCAGAAATTTCACTTATTATCAGGTAAAAAGGCTGAAATTTCCTTTATTTTGGGGCAAAAAGGGAGAAATTCCCCTTACTTTGGGGCAAAATTGCAGAAATTTCCCTTATTATGAGAAAAAATTGCAGAAATTTCCTTTATTTTGGAGCAAAAATGAAGAAATTTCCCTTTTTTAGGGCAAAAAGTTATGCATTCCCCTTATTTTTGGGCAAAAAGGCAGATATTCCCCGTTTTTTGGAGCAAAATTTCAGAAATTCCCCTAATTGTGGGGCAAAAAGGCAGAAATTCCCTATATGTTGGGGCAAAAAGAAAAAATTCTCCTTATTTCGGGGCAAAACTCAGAAATTCCACTTATTTTGGGGCAAAATGCCAGAAATTTCCCTTATTTTGGGGCAAAATTGCCGAAATTTCACTGATTTTGGGGCAAAATTTCAGAAATTTCACTTATTTCAAAGAAAAAAGGCAGAAATTTTCCTTATTTTGGGGCAAAAATGCAAAAATTCTTAATATTTTGTGGCAAAAATGCAGAAATTCCCCTAATTTTGAGGTAAAAAATCTGAAATTCCTTTTAATTGGGGGCAAAAAGTCAGAAATTTCCCTTATTTTGGGGCAAAAAGACAGAAATTCCCCTTATTTTGTGGCAAAAAGGCAGAAATTTCTTTTATTTTGGGGCAAAATTGCAGAAATTTCACTTATTTCAGGGCATAATTCAAAAATTCCTTTTCTTTTGGGGCAAAAAAAAATTCCGTTTATTTTTGGGTAAAAAGGCAGAAATTTCACTTATTTTGAGGTAAATAGGCAGAAATCCCTTTTATTTTGGGGCAAAAATGAAGAAATTACCCTTTTTTGTGGCAAAAGGTATACATTCCCCTTACTTTCAAGATAAAAAGCAGAAATTCCCCGTATTTTGAAGCAAAATTGCAGAAATTTTCATAATTTTCGGGCAAAAAGGCAGAAATTCTCCTTATTTTGGGGCAAAAAAACAGAAAATCTTTTTTTTCGGGAGCAAACATACAGAAATTTCCCGTATTTTGGGGCAAAATTGCAGAAATTTCCTTTACATTGGGGCCAAATTGCAGAAATTTCCCTTATTTTGGTGAAAAATTGCAGAAATTTCACTTATTTCAGGGTAATAAGTCAGAAATTCCCCTTATTTAGGGGCAAAAAAGACGAAAATTCCCTTTGTTTTGAGGGAAAAAGACAGAAATTCCACTTATTTAGAGGCAAAAAGGCAGAAATTCCCCTTTATTTTGGAGCAAAAATGAAGAAATTTCCCATTTTATGGCAAAAAGGTATGCATTCCCATTATTTTCGGGCAAAAAGGCAGAAATTCTCTGTATTTTGGAACAAAATTGCAGAAATTCCCCTAATTTTGGGGCAAAAGGCAGAAATTCCCTTTATTTTGGGGCACAAAGTCAGAAATTCACCTTATTTTGGGGCAAAATTCAAGAAATTTTCTTTATTTTGGGGCAAAATTGCAGAAATTTACCTTATTTGAGGGCAAAATTGCAGAAATTTCCCTTATTTGGGGCAAAATTGCAGAAATTTCACTTATTTTCAGGTAAAAAGGCTGAAATTTCCTTTATTTTGAGGCAAAAAAAAAGAGAAATTCCCTTTATTTTGGGGCAAAATTGCAGACATTTCCCTTATTATAGGGAAAAATTGCAGAAATTTCTCTTATTTTAGGGCAAAATTGCAGATATTTCACATATTTTAGGGTAATCAGTCAGAAATTCCCCTTATTTTGGGACAAAAAAGACAGAAATTCCCTTCGTTTGGGGGAAAAAGACAGACATTCCACTTATTTAGAGGCAAAAAGGCTGAAATTCCCCTTATTTTGGAGCAAAAATGAAGATATTTCTCTTTTTTATGGCAAAAAGTTATGCATTCCACTTATTTTCGGGCAACAAGACAGAAATTCCTTGCATTTTGGAGCGAAATTGCAGAAATTCCCCTAATTGTGGGCCAAAAGGCAGAAATTACCTATATGTTGGGGCAAATAGACAGAAATTCTCCTTCTTTTGGGGCAAAACTCAGAAATTCCACTTATTTTGGGGCAAAATTCCAGAAATTTCCCTTATTTTGGGGCAAAATTGCAGAAATTTCCCTTATTTTAGGGCAGAATTGCAGAAATTTTACTTATTACAGAGAAAAAAAGCAAATTTTTTTTTTTATTTTGGGGCTAAAAGGCAGAAATTCGAATTATTTTGAGGCAAAAATGCAGAAATTCACCTTATTTTAGGGTAAAATTGCAGAAATTTCACATATTTCAGGGCAAAAAGGCAGAAATTTCCCTTATTTTGGGGCAAAATTGCAGAAATTTCACTTATTTTGGGGCAAAATTGCAGAAATTCCCGTAATTGTTGGGCAAAAAGGCAGAAATTCCCTATATGTTGGGGCAAAAAGACAGAAATTCTCCTTATTTTGGGGCAAAACTCAGAAATTCCACGCATTTTAGGGCAAAATTCCAGAAATTTCCCTAATATTGGGGCAAAATTGCAGAAATTTCCCTTATTTTGGGGCATAATTGCAGAAATTTCACTTATTTCAGAGAAAAAAAGCAAAAATTTTTCTTATTTTGGGAAAAAAGTACAGAAATTACCATTATTTTGGGGCAAAAAGGCAGAAATTCACGTTATTTTGGGGTAAAATTGCAGAAATTTCACATATTTCAGGGCAAAAAGACAGAAATTTCCCTTATTTTGGGGCAAAATTGCAGAAATTTCACTAATTTTGGGGCAAAAAAGACAGAAATTCCCTTTGTTTTGGGGGAAAAAGACAGAAATTCCACTTAGTTAGAGGCAAAAAGGCAGAAATTTTCCTTATTTTGGAGCAAAAATGAAGAAATTTTCTTTTTTTATGGCAAAAAGTTATGCATTCTCCATATTTTCGGGCAAAAAGACAGAAATTCCCCGTATTTTGAAGAAAAATTGCAGAAAATCCCCTAATTGTGGGGCAGAAAGGCAGAAATTCCCTATATGTTCGGGCAAAAAGAGAGAAATTCTCCTTATTCTGAGGCAAAACTCAGAAATTCCACTTATTTTGGGGCAAAATTCCAGAAATTTCCCTTATTTTGGGGCAAAATTTCAGAAATTTCCCTTATTTTAGGGCAAAATTGGAGAAATTTCACTTATTTCAGAGCAAAAAAGCAAAAATTTTTCTTATTTTGGGGCAAAAAGGCAGAAATTCCCATTATTTTGGGGCAAAAGGCAGAAATTCACCTTATTTTGGGGTAAAATTGCAGAAATTTTACATATTTCAGGACAAAAAGGCAGAAATTTCCCTTATTTTTGGGCAAAATTGCAGAAATTTCCTTTATTTTGGGGCAAAATTGCAGAAATTTCACTTATATCAGGGAAAAAAAACAGAAATTTTCTTATTTTGGGGCAAAAATGCAGAAATTCTTAATATTTTGTGGCAAAAATGCAGAAATTCCCCTTATTTTGAGGTAAAAAGGCTTAAATTCCCCATATTTGAAGGCAAAAAGGCATAAATTTCCCTTATTTTGGGGCAAAAAGAAAGAAATTACTTTTATTTTGTGGCAAAAAGGCAGAAATTTCTTTTATTTTGGGGCAAAATTGCAGAAATATCATTTCAGGGCATAATTAAAAAAATTCTTTTATTTTGTGGCAAAAAGACATAAATTCCATTTATTTTTGGGTAAAAAGGAAGAAATTTCACTTATTTTTAGGTAAAAAGGCAGAAATTCCTCTTATTCTGGGGCAAAAATGAAGAAATTTCCCTTTTTTGTGGCAAAAGGTATACATTCCCCTTACTTTCGGGATAAAAAGCAGAAATTCCTTGTATTTTGAAGCAAAATTGCAGAAATTCTCATAATTTCCGGGCAAAGAGGCTGAAATTCTCTTTATTTTGGGGCAAAAAGACAGAAAATCTCCTTTTTACGAGAGCAAACAGTCAGAAATTCCCATTATTTTGGGGCAAAATTGCAGAAATTTCCTTTACATTGGGGCAAAATTGCAGAAATTTCCCTTATTTTGGGGCAAAATTGCTGAAATTTCACTTATTTCAGGGTAATAATTCCACTTATTTAGATTCAAAAAGGCAGAAATTTTTCTTATTTTGGAGCAAAAATGAAGAAATTTCCCTTTTTTTTATGGCAAAAAGTTATGCATTCCCCTTATTTTCAGGTAAAAGGGCAGAAATTCCCCGTATTTTGGAGCATAATTGCAGAAATTCCCCTAGTTGTGGTGCAGAAAGACAGAAATTCCCTATATGTTGGGGCAAAAAGACAGAAATTCTTCTTATTTTGGGGCAAAATTCAGAAATTCCACTTATTTTGGGGCAAAATTCCAGAAATTTCCCTTATTTTGGGGCAAAATTGCAGAAATTTCACTTATTTTGGGGCAAAATTGCAAAAAATTCCCTAATTTTCGGGCAAAAGGCAGAAATTTCCTTTATTTTGGGGCAAAAATCAGAAATTCCCCTTATTTTGGGGCAAAATTCAAGAAATTTCCTTTATTCTGGGGGCAAAATTGCAGGAATTTACCTTATTTTGGAGCGAAATTGCAGAAATTTCACTTATTTGGGGCAAAATTGCAGAAATTTCACTTATTATCAGGTAAAAAGGCTGAAATTTCCTTTATTTTGGGGCAAAAAGGGAGAAATTCCCCTTACTTTGGGGCAAAATTGCAGAAATTTCCCTTATTATGAGAAAAAATTGCAGAAATTTCCTTTATTTTGGAGCAAAAATGAAGAAATTTCCCTTCTTTAGGGCAAAAAGTTATGCATTCCCCTTATTTTTGGGCAAAAAGGCAGATATTCCCCGTTTTTTGGAGCAAAATTTCAGAAATTCCCCTAATTGTGGGGCAAAAAGGCAGAAATTCCCTATATGTTGGGGCAAAAAGAAAAAATTCTCCTTATTTCGGGGCAAAACTCAGAAATTCCACTTATTTTGGGGCAAAATGCCAGAAATTTCCCTTATTTTGGGGCAAAATTGCCGAAATTTCACTGATTTTGGGGCAAAATTTCAGAAATTTCACTTATTTCAAAGAAAAAAGGCAGAAATTTTCCTTATTTTGGGGCAAAAATGCAAAAATTCTTAATATTTTGTGGCAAAAATGCAGAAATTCCCCTAATTTTGAGGTAAAAAATCTGAAATTCCTTTTAATTGGGGGCAAAAAGTCAGAAATTTCCCTTATTTTGGGGCAAAAAGACAGAAATTCCCCTTATTTTGTGGCAAAAAGGCAGAAATTTCTTTTATTTTGGGGCAAAATTGCAGAAATTTCACTTATTTCAGGGCATAATTCAAAAATTCCTTTTCTTTTGGGGCAAAAAGAAATTCCGTTTATTTTTGGGTAAAAAGGCAGAAATTTCACTTATTTTGAGGTAAATAGGCAGAAATCCCTTTTATTTTCGGGCAAAAATGAAGAAATTACCCTTTTTTGTGGCAAAAGGTATACATTCCCCTTACTTTCAAGATAAAAAGCAGAAATTCCCCGTATTTTGAAGCAAAATTGCAGAAATTTTCATAATTTTCGGGCAAAAAGGCAGAAATTCTCCTTATTTTGGGGCAAAAAAACAGAAAATCTTTTTTTTTCGGGAGCAAACATACAGAAATTTCCCTTATTTTGGGGCAAAATTGCAGAAATTTCCTTTACATTGGGGCCAAATTGCAGAAATTTCCCTTATTTTGGTGAAAAATTGCAGAAATTTCACTTATTTCAGGGTAATAAGTCAGAAATTCCCCTTATTTAGGGGCAAAAAAGACGAAAATTCCCTTTGTTTTGAGGGAAAAAGACAGAAATTCCACTTATTTAGAGGCAAAAAGGCAGAAATTCCCCTTTATTTTGGAGCAAAAATGAAGAAATTTCCCATTTTATGGCAAAAAGGTATGCATTCCCATTATTTTCGGGCAAAAAGGCAGAAATTCTCTGTATTTTGGAACAAAATTGCAGAAATTCCCCTAATTTTGGGGCAAAAGGCAGAAATTCCCTTTATTTTGGGGCACAAAGTCAGAAATTCACCTTATTTTGGGGCAAAATTCAAGAAATTTTCTTTATTTTGGGGCAAAATTGCAGAAATTTACCTTATTTGAGGGCAAAATTGCAGAAATTTCCCTTATTTGGGGCAAAATTGCAGAAATTTCACTTATTTTCAGGTAAAAAGGCTGAAATTTCCTTTATTTTGAGGCAAAAAAAAAAGAGAAATTCCCTTTATTTTGGGGCAAAATTGCAGACATTTCCCTTATTATAGGGAAAAATTGCAGAAATTTCTCTTATTTTAGGGCAAAATTGCAGATATTTCACATATTTTAGGGTAATCAGTCAGAAATTCCCCTTATTTTGGGACAAAAAAGACAGAAATTCCCTTCGTTTGGGGGAAAAAGACAGACATTCCACTTATTTAGAGGCAAAAAGCCTGAAATTCCCCTTATTTTGGAGCAAAAATGAAGATATTTCTCTTTTTTATGGCAAAAAGTTATGCATTCCACTTATTTTCGGGCAACAAGACAGAAATTCCTTGCATTTTGGAGCGAAATTGCAGAAATTCCCCTAATTGTGGGCCAAAAGGCAGAAATTACCTATATGTTGGGGCAAATAGACAGAAATTCTCCTTCTTTTGGGGCAAAACTCAGAAATTCCACTTATTTTGGGGCAAAATTCCAGAAATTTCCCTTATTTTGGGGCAAAATTGCAGAAATTTCCCTTATTTTAGGGCAGAATTGCAGAAATTTTACTTATTACAGAGAAAAAAAGCAAATTTTTTTTTTTTTTATTTTGGGGCTAAAAGGCAGAAATTCGAATTATTTTGAGGCAAAAATGCAGAAATTCACCTTATTTTAGGGTAAAATTGCAGAAATTTCACATATTTCAGGGCAAAAAGGCAGAAATTTCCCTTATTTTGGGGCAAAATTGCAGAAATTTCACTTATTTTGGGGCAAAATTGCAGAAATTCCCGTAATTGTTGGGCAAAAAGGCAGAAATTCCCTATATGTTGGGGCAAAAAGACAGAAATTCTCCTTATTTTGGGGCAAAACTCAGAAATTCCACGCATTTTAGGGCAAAATTCCAGAAATTTCCCTAATATTGGGGCAAAATTGCAGAAATTTCCCTTATTTTGGGGCATAATTGCAGAAATTTCACTTATTTCAGAGAAAAAAAGCAAAAATTTTTCTTATTTTGGGAAAAAAGTACAGAAATTACCATTATTTTGGGGCAAAAAGGCAGAAATTCACATTATTTTGGGGTAAAATTGCAGAAATTTCACATATTTCAGGGCAAAAAGACAGAAATTTCCCTTATTTTGGGGCAAAATTGCAGAAATTTCACTAATTTTGGGGCAAAAAAGACAGAAATTCCCTTTGTTTTGGGGGAAAAAGACAGAAATTCCACTTAGTTAGAGGCAAAAAGGCAGAAATTTTCCTTATTTTGGAGCAAAAATGAAGAAATTTTCTTTTTTTATGGCAAAAAGTTATGCATTCTCCATATTTTCGGGCAAAAAGACAGAAATTCCCCGTATTTTGAAGAAAAATTGCAGAAAATCCCCTAATTGTGGGGCAGAAAGGCAGAAATTCCCTATATGTTCGGGCAAAAAGAGAGAAATTCTCCTTATTCTGAGGCAAAACTCAGAAATTCCACTTATTTTGGGGCAAAATTCCAGAAATTTCCCTTATTTTGGGGCAAAATTTCAGAAATTTCCCTTATTTTAGGGCAAAATTGGAGAAATTTCACTTATTTCAGAGCAAAAAAGCAAAAATTTTTCTTATTTTGGGGCAAAAAGGCAGAAATTCCCATTATTTTGGGGCAAAAGGCAGAAATTCACCTTATTTTGGGGTAAAATTGCAGAAATTTTACATATTTCAGGACAAAAAGGCAGAAATTTCCCTTATTTTTGGGCAAAATTGCAGAAATTTCCTTTATTTTGGGGCAAAATTGCAGAAATTTCACTTATATCAGGGAAAAAAAACAGAAATTTTCTTATTTTGGGGCAAAAATGCAGAAATTCTTAATATTTTGTGGCAAAAATGCAGAAATTCCCCTTATTTTGAGGTAAAAAGGCTTAAATTCCCCATATTTGAAGGCAAAAAGGCATAAATTTCCCTTATTTTGGGGCAAAAAGAAAGAAATTACTTTTATTTTGTGGCAAAAAGGCAGAAATTTCTTTTATTTTGGGGCAAAATTGCAGAAATATCATTTCAGGGCATAATTAAAAAAATTCTTTTATTTTGTGGCAAAAAGACATAAATTCCATTTATTTTTGGGTAAAAAGGAAGAAATTTCACTTATTTTTAGGTAAAAAGGCAGAAATTCCTCTTATTCTGGGGCAAAAATGAAGAAATTTCCCTTTTTTGTGGCAAAAGGTATACATTCCCCTTACTTTCGGGATAAAAAGCAGAAATTCCTTGTATTTTGAAGCAAAATTGCAGAAATTCTCATAATTTCCGGGCAAAGAGGCTGAAATTCTCTTTATTTTGGGGCAAAAAGACAGAAAATCTCCTTTTTACGAGAGCAAACAGTCAGAAATTCCCATTATTTTGGGGCAAAATTGCAGAAATTTCCTTTACATTGGGGCAAAATTGCAGAAATTTCCTTTATTTTGGGGCAAAATTGCAGAAATTTCACTTATTTCAGGGTAATAAGTCAGAAATTCCCCTTAATTGGGGCAAAAAAGACAGAAATTCCCTTTGTTTTGGGGGAAAATTGCAGAAATTCCACTTATTTAGAGGCAAAAAGGCAGAAATTTCCCTTATTTTGTAGCAAAAATGAAGAAATTTCCCTTTTAAAGGCAAAAAGGTATGCATTCCCATTATTTTCCGGCAAAAAGCCAGAAATTCCCCGTATTTTGGAGCAAAATTGAAGAAATTCCCCTAATTTTGGGGCAAAAGGCAGAAATTCCCTTTATTTTGGGGCAAAAATCAAAAATTCGCCTTATTTTGGGGCAAATTTCAAGAAATTTCCTTTATTTTGTGGCAAAATTGCAGAAATTTACCTTATTTTGGGGCAAAATTGCAGAAATTTCCCTTATTTGGGGCAAAATTGCAGAAATTTCACTTATTTTCAGGTAAAAAGTCTGAAATTTCCTTTATTTTGGGGCAAAAATGGAGAAATTCCCCTTATTTTGAGGCAAAATTGCAGAAATTTCCTTTATTATGGGCAAAAATTGCAGAAATGTCCCTTATTTTAGGGCAAAATTGCAGAAATTTCACTTATTTCAGAGAAATAAAGAAAAAATGTTTCTTATTTTGGAGCAAAAAGGCAGAAATTCCCATTATTTTGGGGCAAAAAGGCAGAAATTCACCCTATTTTGTGGTAAAATTGCAGAAATTTCACATATTTCAGGGCAAAAGGCAGAACTTTCCCTTATTTTTGGGCAAAATGGCAGAAATTTTACTTATTTCAGGGTAATAAGTCAGAAATTCCTCTTATTTTGGGGCAAAAATAACAGAAATTCCCTTTGTTTTGGGGGAAAATTGCAGAAATTCCACTTATTTAGAGGCAAAAAGGCAGAAATTCCTCTTATTTTGGAGCAAAAATTAAGAAATTTCCCTTTTTTATGGCAAAAAGTTATGCATTCCCCTTATTTTCGGGCAAAAATACAGAAATTCCCTGTATTTTGGAGCAAAATTGCAGAAAATCCCCTAATTGTGGGGCAAAAAGGCAGAAATTCCCTATATGTTGGGGCAAAAAGAGAGAAATTCTCCTTATTCTGGGGCAAAACTCAGAAATTCCACTTATTTTGGGGCAAAATTCCAAAAATTTCCCTTATTTTGGGGCAAATTTTCAGAAATTTCCCTTATTTTAGGGCAAAATTGGAGAAATTTCACTTATTTCAGAGCAAAAAAGCAAAAATTTTTCTTATTTTGGGGCAAAAAGGCAGAAATTCTCATTATTTTGGGGCAAAAGGCAGAAATTCACCTTATTTTGGGGTAAAATTGTAGAAATTTCACATATTTCAGGGCAAAAAGGCAGAAATTTCCCTTATTTTTGGGCAAAATTGCAGAAATTTCCCTTATTTTGGGGCAAAATTGCAGAAATTTCACTTATTTCAGGGAAAAAAAGGCATAAATTTTCCTTATTTTGGGGCAAAAATGCAGAAATTCTTAATATTTTGTGGCAAAAATGCAGAAATTCCCCTTATTTTGAGGTAACAAGGCTGAAATTTCCCTTATTTGAAGGCAAAAAGGCATAAATTTCCTTTATTTTGGGGCAAAAAGACAGAAATTCCTCTTATTTTGTGGCAAAAAGGCAGAAATTTCTATTATTTTGGGGCAAAATTGCAGAAATATCACTTATTTCAGGGCATAATTCAAAAAATTGTTTTATTTGGGGCAAAAAGACAGAAATTCCATTTATTTTTGGGTAAAAAAAAAGAAATTTCACTTATTTTTAGGTAAAAAGGCATAAATTCCTCTTATTCTGAGGCAAAAATGAAGAAATTTCCCTTTTTTGTGGCAAAAGGAATACATTCCCCTTACTTTCGGGATAAAAAGCAGCAATTCCTCGTATTTTGAAACAAAATTGCAGAAATTCTCATAATTTTCGGGCAAAAAGGCAGAAATTCTCCTTATTTTGGGGCAAAAAGACAGAAAATCTCCTTTTTACGAGAGCAAACAGTCTGAAATTCCCTTTATTTTGGGGCAAAATTGCAAAAATTTCTTTTACATTGGGGCAAAATTGCAGAAATTTTCTATATTTTGGGGCAAAATTGCAGAAATTTCACTTATTTCAGGGTAATAAGTCAGAAATTCCTTCTCTTTGAGGCAAAAAAGACAGAAATTCTCTTTGTTTTGGGGGAAAAAGACAGAAATTCCACTTATTTAGATGCAAAAAAACAGAAATTCCCCTTATTTTGTAGCAAAAATGAAGAAATTTTCCTTTTAATGGCAAAAGTGTATGCATTCCCATTATTTTCGGGCAAAAAGCCAGAAATTCCTCGTATTTTGGAGCAAAATTGCAGAAATTCCCCTAATTTTGGGGCAAAAGGCAGAAATTCCCTTTATTTTGGGGCAAATATCAAAAATTCCCCTTATTTTTGGGCAATTTTCAAGAAATTTCCTTTATTTTGGGGCAAAATTGCAGCAATTTACTTTATTTTTGGGCAAAATTGCAGAAATTTCCCTTATTTGGGGCAAAATTGCAAAAATTTCACTTATTTTCAGGTAAAAAGGCTGAAATTTCCTTTATTTTGGGGCAAAAAGAAAGAAATTCCCTTTATTTTGGGGCAAAATTGCAGAAATTTCATTTATTATGGGAAAAAATTGCAGAAATTTTCCTTATTTTAGGGCAAAATTGCATAAATTTCACTTATTTCAGAGAAATAAAGCAAAAATGTTTCTTATTTTGGGGCAAAAAGGCAGAAATTCCAATTATTTTGGGGCAAAAAGGCAGAAATTCACCTTATTTTTGGGTAAAATTGCAGAAATTTCACATATTTAGAGGCAAAAAGGCAGAAATTCCCCTTATTTTTGAGCAAAAATGGAGAAATTTCCCTTTTTTATGGCAAAAAGTTATGCATTCCCCTTATTTTCGGGCAAAAAGGCAGAAATTCCCTGTATTTTGGAGCAAAATTGCAGAAATTCCTTTAATTGTGGGGCAAAAGGGCAGAAATTCCCTATATAGTGGGGCAAAAAGACAGAAATTCCCTTATTTTGGGGCAAAACTCAGAAATTCCACTTATTTTGGGGCAAAATTCCAGAAATTTCCCTTATTTTGGAGCAAAATTGCAGAAATTACACTTATTTCAGGGTAATAATTCAGAAATTCCCCTTATTTTGGGGCAAAAAAGACAGAATTTCCCATTGTTTTGGGGGAAAAATACAGAAATTCCACTTATTTAGAGGCAAAATGCAGAAATTCCCCTTATTTTGTAGCAAATATGAAGAAATTTCCCTTTTTTATGGCAACAAGTTATGCATTCCCCTTATTTTCAGGCAAAAAGACAGAAATTTCCTGTATTTTGGAGCAAAATTGCAGAAATTCCTCTTATTGTGGGGCAAAAAGGCAGAAATTCTTCTTATTTAGGGGCAAAACTCAGAAATTTCACTTATTTTGGAGCAAAAATGAAGAAATGTTTCTTTTTTAAGGGCAAAAAGGTATGCATTCCCATTATTTTCAGGCAAAAAGGCAGAAATTCTCCGTATTTTGTAGCAAAATTGCAGAAATTCCCCTAATTTTGGGGCAAAAGGCAGAAAAACCCTTTATTTTGGGGCAAAAATAAGAAATTCCCCTTATTTTGGGGCAAAATTCTAGAAATTTCCTTTTTTTGGAGGCAAAATTGCAGGAATTTACATTATATTGGGGCATAATTGTAGAAATTTCCCTTATTTGGGGCAAAATTGCAGACATTTCACTTATTTTCAGGTAAAAAGGCTGAAATTTCCTTTATTTTGGGGCAAAAAGGATGAAATTCCCTTTATTTTGGGACAAAATTGCAGACATTTCCCTTATTATGGGGAAAAATTGCAGATATTTATCTTATTTTAGGGCAAAATTGCAGAAATTTCACTTATTTCAGAGAAAAAAAGCAAAAATTTTTCTTATTTTGGGGCAAAAAGGCAGAAATTCCCATTATTGTGGGGCAAAAATGCAGAAATTCACCTTTTTTTGGGGTAAAATTGAAGAAATTTCACATATTTCAGGGCATAAAGGCAGAGAATTCCCTAATTTGGGGGCAAAATTGCAGAAATTTTACTTATTTTAGGGTAATAAGTCAGAAAATCCCCTTATTTTGGGGCAAAAAGACAGAAATTCCCTTTGTTTTGGGGGAAAAAGACAGAAATTCCACTTATTTAGAGGCAAAAAGGCAGAAATTTCCTCTTATTTTGGAGCTCAAATGATGAAATTTCCCTTTTTTATGGCAAAAAGTTATGCATTCCCCTTATTTTCGGGCAAAAAGACAGAAATTTCCTGTATTTTGGAGCAAAATTGCAGAAATTCCTCTAATTGTGGGGCAAAAATGCAGAAATTCCCTATATGTTGGGGCAAAAAGAGAGAAATTCTCCTTATTTTGAAGCAAAACTCAGAAATTCCACTTATTTTGGGGCAAAATTCCAGAAATTTCCCTTATTTTGGGGCAAAATTGCAGAAATTTCCCTTATTTTGGGGCAAAATTGCAGAAATTTCACTTATTTCAGAGAAAAAATGCAAAAATTTTTCTTATTTTGGGGCAAAAAGGCAGAAATTCCCATTATTTTAGGGCAAAAAGGCAGAAATTCACCTTATTTTGGGGTAAAATTGCAGCAATTTCACATATTTCAGGGCAAAAAGGCAGAAATTTCCCTTATTTTGGGGCAAAATTGCAGAAATTTCACTTATTTCAAAGAAAAAAGGCAGAAATTTTCCTTATTTTGGGGCAAAAATGCAGAAATTCTTAATATTTTGTGGCAAAAATGCAGAAATTCCTTTTATTTTGAGGTAAAAAGGCTGAAATTCCCCTTATTTGAGTGCAAAAAGGCATAAATTTTCCTTATTTTGGGGCAAAAAGACAGAAATTCCCCTTATTTTGTGGCAAAAAGACAGAAATTTCTTTTATTTTGGGGCAAAATTGCAGAAATATCACTTATTTCAGGGCATAACTCAAAAATTCCTTTTATTTTGGGGCAAAAATCAAAAAATTCCATTTATTTTTGGGTAAAAAGGAAGAAATTTTACTTATTTTTATGTTAAAAGGCAGAAATTCCTCTTATTCTGGGGCAAAAATGAAGAAATTTCCCTTTTTTGTGGCAAAAGGTATACATTCCCCTTATTTTCGGGATAAAAAGCAGAAATTCCCCGTATTTTGAAGCAAAATTGCAGAAATTCTCATAATTTTCGGGCAAAAAGGCAGAAATTCTCCTTATTTTGGGGCAAAAAGACAGAAAATCTCCTTTTTTCGGCAGCAAACAGTCAGAAATTTTTTTTATTTTGGGGCAAAACTGCAGAAATTTCCTTTACATTGGTGGAAAATTGCAGAAATTTCCTTTATTTTGGGGCCAAATTGCAGAAATTTCACTTATTTCAGGGTTATGAGTTAGAAATCCCCTTTATTTTGGGGCAAAAAGACAGAAATTCTCTTTTTTGGGCTAAAAAGACAGAAATTCCACTTATTTAGAGGCAAAAAGGCAGAAATTCCCATTATTTTGGGGCAAAAAGGCAGAAATTCACCTTATTTTGGGGTAAAATTGCAGAAATTTCACATCTTTCAGAGCAAACAGTCAGAAATTCCCATTATTTTGGGGAAAATTGCAGAAATTTCACTTATTTCAGGGTAATAAGTCAGAAATTCCCCTTATTTTGGGGCAAAAATAACAGAAATTCCCTTTGTTTTGGGGGAAAATTGCAAAAATTCCACTTATTTAGAGGTAAAAAGGCAGAAATTCACCTTATTTTGGAGCAAAAATGAAGAAATTTCCTTTTCTATGGCAAAAATTATGCATTCCCCTTATTTTCGGGTAAAAAGGCAGAAATTCCCCGTATTTTGGAGCAAAATTGCAGAAATTCCTTTAATTGTGGGGCAAAAGGGCAGAAATTCCCTATATGGTGGGGCAAAAAGACAGAAATTCCACTTATTTTGGGGCAAAACTCAGAAATTCCACTTATTTTGGGGCAAAATTCCAGAAATTTCCCTTATTTTGGAGCAAAATTGAAGAAATTTCACTTATTTTGCTGCAAAATTGCAGAAATTTCACTTATTTCAGTGAAAAATAGCAGAAATTTTCCTTATTTTTGGGCAAAAATGCAGAAATTCTTAATATTTTTTGGCATAAATGCAGGAATTCCCTTTATTTTGAGGTAAAAAGGCTGAAATTTCTTTTATTTGGGGGCAAAAAGGCAGAAATTTCTTTTATTTTGGGACAAAGAAACAAAAATTCCCCTAATTTTGTGGCAAAAAGGCAGAAATTTCTTTTATTTTGGGGCAAAATTGCAGAAATATCACTTTTTTCGGGGCATAACTCAAAAATTCCTTTTATTTTGGGACAAAAAGACAGAAATTCCATTTATTTTTGGGTAAAAAGGAAGAAATTTCACTTATTTTTAGGTTAACAGACAGAAATTCCTCTTATTCTGGGGCAAAAATGAAGATATTTCCCTTTTTTGTGGCAAAAGGTATACTTTCCCCTTACTTTCGGGATAAAAAGCAGAAATTCCCCGTATTTTGAAGCAAAATTGCAGAAATTCTCATAATTTTCGGGCAAAAAGACAGAAATTCTCCTTATTTTGGGGCAAAAAGACAGAAAATCTCCTTTTTTCGGCAGCAAACAGTCAGAAATTCCCCTTATTTTGGGGCAAAATTGCAGAAATTTCCTTTACATTGGTGCAAAATTGCAGAAATTTCCTTTATTTTGGGGCAAAATTGCAGAAATTTCACTTATTTCAGGGTAATAAGTTAGAAATCCCCCTTATTTTGGGGCAAAAAAGACAGAAATTCCCTTTGTTTTAGGGGAAAAAGACAGAAATTCCACTTATTTAGAGGCAAAAAGGCAGAAATTCCCATTATTTTGGGGCAAAAAGGCAGAAATTCACCTTATTTTGGGATAAGATTGCAGAAATTTCACATATTTCAGGGCAAAAAGGCAGAAATTTCCCTTATTTTGGGGCAAAATTGCAGAAATTTCACTTATTTCAGGGTAATAAGTCAGAAATTCCCCTTATTTTGGGGAAAAATAACAGAAATTCCCTTTATTTTGGGGGAAAATTGCAGAAATTCCACTTATTTAGAGGCAAAAACGCAGAAATTCCTCTTATTTTGGAGCAAAAATGAAGAAATTTCCCTTTTTTATGGCAAAAAGTTATGCATTCCCCTTATTTTCGGGCAAAAAGGCAGAAATTCCCCGTATTTTGGAGCAAAAGTGCAGAAATTCCTTTAATTGTGGGTCAAAAGGGCAGAAATTCCCTATATAGTGGGGCAAAAAGACAGAAATTCTCCTTATTTTGGGGCAAAACTCAGAAATTCCACTTATTTTGGGGCAAAATTCCAGAAATTTCTCTTATTTTTGAGCAAAATTGCAGAAATTTCACTTATTTTGGGGCATAATTGCAGAAATTTCACTTATTTCAGGGAAAAAAGGCAGAAATTTTCCTTATTTTGGGGCAAAAATTCAGAAATTCTTAATATTTTGTGGCAAAAATGCAGGAATTCCCTTTATTTTGAGGTAAAAAGGCTGAAATTTCTTTTATTAGGGGGCAAAAAGGCAGAAATTTCCCTTATTTTGTGGCAAAAAGGCAGAAATTTCTTTTATTTTGGAGTAAAATTGCAGAAATTTCACTTATTTCAGGGCATAATTCAAAAATTCCTTTTATTTTGAGGCAAAAAGACAGAAATTCCGTTTATTTTTGGGTCAAAAGGCAGAAATTTCACTTATTTTGAGGGAAAAAGGCAGAAATCTCTCTTATTTTGGGGCAAAAATGAAGAAATTTCCCTTTTATGTGGCAAAAGGTATACATTCCCCTTACTTTTGGATAAAAAGCAGAAATTCCCCGTATTTTGAAGCAAAATTGCAGAAATTCTTATAATTTTCGGGCAAAAAGGCAGAAATTCTTCTTATTTTGGGGCAAAAAGACAGAAAATCTTCTTTTTTCGGGAGCAAACAGTCAGAAATTCCCCTTATTTTGGGGCAAAATTGCAGAAAATTCCTTTACATTGGGGCAAAATTGCAGAAATTTCTCTTATTTTGGGGCAAAATTGCAGAAATTTCACTTACTTCAGGGTAATAAGTCAGAAATTCCCCTTATTTTGTGGCAAAAAAGACAGAAATTCCCTTTGTTAGGGGGAAAAAGACAGAAATTCCACTTATTTAGAGGCAAAAAGGCAGAAATTCTCCGTATTTTGGAGCAAAATTGCAGAAATTTCCCTAATTGTGGGGCAAAAAGGCAGAAATTCCCTATATGGTGGGGCAAAAAAACAGAAATTCTCATTATTTTGGGGCAAAAAGGCCGAAATTCACCTTATTTTGGGGTAAAATTGCAGAAATTTCACATATTTAAGGGCAAAAAGGCAAAAATTTCCCTTATTTTGGAGCAAAATTGCAGAAATTTCACTTATTTCAGGGAAAAAAGGCAGAAATTTTCCTTATTTTGTGGCAAAAATGCAGAAATTCCTTATATTTTGTGGCAAAAATGCAAAATTCCCCTTATTTTGTAGTAAAAAGGCTGAAATTCCCCTCATTTGTGGGCAAAAAGGCAGAAATTCACCTTATTTTGGGGCAAAATTGCAGAAATTTCACTTATTTCAGAGTAATAAGTCAGAAATTCCCATTATTTAGGGGCAAAAAAGTCAGAAATTCCCTTTGTTTTGGGGGAAAAAGACAGAAATTCCACTCATTTAAGGCAAAAAGGCAGAAAATCCCCTTATTTTGGACCTAAAATGAAGAAATTTCACTTTCTTATGGCAAAAAGGTATGCATTCCCCTTATGTTCGGGCAAACAGGCAGAAATTCCCCTTATTTTGGGGCAAAATTCCAGAAATTTCCTTTATTTTGGGGCAATATTGCAGAAATTTACCTTATTTTGGGGCAAAATTGCAGAAATTTCCCTTATTTGGGGCAAAATTGCAGTAATTTTACTTATCTTCAGGTAAAAAGGCTGAAATTTCCTTTATTTTGGGGCAAAAAAGGAGAAATTCCTCTTATTTTGGGGCAAAATTGTAGAAATTTTCCTTATTATGGGGCAAAAAGGCAGAAATTCTGTAAATTTTGTGGCAAAAATGCAGAAATTCTCCTTATTTTGAGGTAAAAAGGCTGAAATTCCCCTTATTTGGGGGCAAAAAGGCAGAAATTTCCCTTATTTTGGGACAAAATTGCAGAAATTTTACTTATTTCAGGGTAATATGTCAGAAATTCCCCTTATTTTGGGGCAAAAAAGACAGAAATTTCCTTTGTTTTGGGGGAAAAAGACAGAAATTCCACTTATTTAGAGGCAAAAAGGCAGAAATTCTCCTTATTTTGGGGCAAAAATGAAGAAATTTCCCTTTTATATGGCAAAATGGTATGCATTCCCCTTATTTTTGGGGAAAAAGGCCGAAATTCACCGTATTTTGGAACAAAATTGCAGAAATTCCCCTATTTGTGGGGCAAAAAGCAGAAATTCCCTATATGTTGGGGCAAAAAGACAGAAATTCTCCTTATTTTGGGGCAAAACTCAGAAATTCCACTTATTTTAGGTAAAATTGCAGAAATTTCATTTATTTCAGGGAAAAATGCAGAAATTTTCCTTATTTTGGGGCAAAAAGGCAGAAATTCCTAATATTTTGTGGCAAAAACACAGAAATTCCCGATATTTTCAGGTAAAAAGGCTGAAATTCCCCTTAATTGGGGGCAAAAATGCAGAAATTTCCCTTATTTTGGGTAAAAATTGCAGAAATTTCACTTATTTCAGGGTAATAATTCAGAAATTCTCCTTATTTTGGGGCAAAAAAGACAGACATTCCCTTTGTTTGGGGGGAAAAAGAAATTCCACTTATTTAGAGGCAAAAAGGCAGAAATTCCCCTTATTTTGGAGCAAAAATGAAGAAATTTCACTTTTTTATGGCAAAATGTAAGCATTCCCCTTATTTTCGGTCAAAAAGGCAGAAATTCCTCGTATTTGGGAGCAAAATTGCAGAAATTCCCCTAATTTTGAGGCAAAAGGCAAAAATTCCCATTATTTTGGGGCAAAATTCAGAAATTCCCCTTATTTTGGGGCAAAATTGCAGAAATTTCCCATATTAAGGGGAAAAATTGCAGAAATTTCCCTTATTTTAGGGCAAAATTGCAGAAATTTCACTTATTTCAGAGAAAAAAAGCAAATGTTTTTTCTTATTTTGGGGCAAAAAACCAGAAATTCTCATTATTTTGGGGCAAAAAGGCCGAAATTCACCTTATTTTGGGGTAAAATTGCAGAAATTTCACATATTTAAGGGCAAAAAGGCAAAAATTTCCCTTATTTTGGAGCAAAATTGCAGAAATTTCACTTATTTCAGGGAAATAAATCAGAAATTTTCCTTATTTTGGGGAAAGAAAACAGAAATTCTCTTTGTTTTGGGAAAAAAGACAGAAATTCCACTTATTTAGAGGCAAAAAGGCAGAAATTCCCCTTATTTTGGAGCAAAAATGAAGAAATTTCTTTTTCTATGGCAAAAAGGTATGCATTCCCCTTATTTTCAGGCAAAAAGGCAGAAATTCCCTGTGTTTTGGAGCAAAATTGCAGAAATTTCCCTAATTGTTGGGCAAAAAGGCAGAAATTCTTCGTATTTTGGAGCAAAATTGCAGAAATTCCCCTAATTGTGGGGCAATAAGGTAGAAATTCTCTATATTTTGGGGCAAAAAGACAGAAATTCTCCTTATTTCGGGGCAAAATTCAGAAATTCCACTTATTTTGGGGCAAAATTGCAGAAATTTCACTTATTTCAGGGAAAAAAGGCAGAAATTTTCATTATTTTGGGGCAAAAATGCAGAAATTCCTTATATTTTGTGGCAAATATAAAAAAATTAACCTTATTTTGTAGTAAAAACGCTGAAATTCCCCTCATTTGGGGGCAAAAAGGCAGAAATTCACCTTATTTTGGGGCAAAATTGCAGAAATTTCACTTATTTCAGAGTAATAAGTCAGAAATTCCCATTATTTGGGGGCAAAAAAGTCAGAAATTCCTTTTGTTTTGGGGGAAAAAGACAGAAATTCCACTTATTTAGAGGCAAAAAAGCAGAAATTCCCCTTATTTTGGAGCAAAAATGAAGAAATTTCACTTTTTTATGGCAAAAAGTTATGCATTCCCCTTATTTTCGGGCAAACAGGCAGAAATTCCCCATATTTTGGAGCAAAATTGCAGAAATTCCCCTAATTTTGGGGCAAAAGGCAGAAATTCCCTTTATTTTGGGGTAAAAATCAGAAATTCCCCTTATTTTGGGGCAAAATTCCAGAAATTTCCTTTATTTTGGGGCAAAATTGCAGAAATTTCCTTTATTTGGGGCAAAATTGCAGTATATTTACTTATCTTCAGGTAAAAAGGCTGAAATTTCCTTTATTTTGGGGCAAAAAAGGAGAAATTCCTCTTATTGGGGCAAAATTGTAGAAATTTTGCTTATTATGGGGCAAAAAGGCAGAAATTCTGTAAATTTTGTGGCAAAAATGCAGAAATTCCCCTTATTTTGAGGTAAAAAGGCTGAAATTCCCCATATTTGGGGGTAAAAAAAGGCAGAAATTTCCCTTATTTTGGGACAAAATTGCAGAAATTTTACTTATTTCAGGGTAATATGTCAGAAATTCCCCTTATTTTGGGGCAAATAAGACAGAAATTCCCTTTTTTTGGAGGGAAAAAGACAGAAATTCCACTTATTTAGAGGCAAAAAGGCAGAAATTCTCCTTATTTTGGGGCAAAAATGAAGAAATTTCCCTTTTATATGGCAAAAAGGTATGCATTCCCCCTATTTTCGGGGAAAAAGGCCGAAATTCACCATATTTTGGAACAAAATTGCAGAAATTCCCCTATTTGTCGGGCAAAAAGGCAGAAATTCCCTATATGTTGGGGCAAAAAGACAGAAATTTTCCTTATTTTGGGGCAAAACTCAGAAATTCCACTTATTTTAGGTAAAATTGCAGAAATTTCATTTATTTCAGGGAAAAATGCAGAAATTTTCTTTATTTTGGGGCAAAAAGGCAGAAATTCCTAATATTTTGTTGTAAAACCGCAGAAATTCCCCTTATTTTCAGGTAAAAAGGCTGAAATTCCCCTTATTTGGGGGCAAAAAGGCAGAAATTTCTCTTATTTTGGGTCAAAATTGAGAAATTTCACTTATTTCAGGGTAATAATTCAGAAATTCTCCTTATTTTGGGGCCAAAAAGACAGAAATTCCTTTTGTTTTGGGGAAAAAAGACAGAAATTCCACTTATTTAGAGGCAAAAAGGCAGAAATTCCCCTTATTTTGGAGCAAATATGAAGAAATTTCACTTTTTTATGGCAAAATGTAAGCATTCCCCTTATTTTCGGTCAAAAAGGCAGAAATTCCTTGTATTTGGGATCAAAATTGCAGAAATTCCCCTAATTTTGGGGCAAAAGGCAAAAATTCCCTTTATTTTGGGGCAAAAATCAGAAATTCCTCTTTTTTTGGGGCAAAATTCCAGAAATTTCCTTTATTTTGGGGCTAAATTTCAGAAATTTCCCTTATTTGGGGCAAAATTGCAGTAATTTCACTTATTTTAAGGTAAAAAAACTTGATATTTAATTTATTTTGGGGCAAAAATGGAAAAATTCCTTTTATTTGGGGCAAAATTGCAGTAATTTTCCTTATTTTGGGGCAAAAAAGCAGAAATTCTGTATATTTTGTGGCAAAAAGGCAGAAATTTCCCTTATTTAGAAGTAATAAGGTTTAAATTTTATTTATTTGGGGGCAAAAAGAATGAAATTCCCCTTATTTGGGGGCAAAAAGGCAGAAATTTGACTTATTTTGGGGCATAATTGCAGAAATTTCACTTATTTCAGGGAAAAAAGGCAGAAATTTTCCTTATTTTGGGGCAAAAAGCAGAAATTCCTAATATTTTGTGGAAAAAATGCAGTAATTCCCCATATTTTGAGGTAAAAAGGCTGGAATTTTCCTTATTTGGGGGCAAAAATGCAGAAATTTGCTTATGTTGGGGCAAAATTGCAGAAATTTCACTTATTTCAGGGAAAAAAGGCAGATATTTTCTTTATTTTGGGGCAAAAAAACAGAAGTTTTTTTTGTTTTGAGAAAAAAAGACAGAAATTCCACTTATTTAGAGGCAAAAAGGAAGATATTCCCATTATTTTGGAGCAAAAATGAAGAAATTTCACTTTTTTTATGGCAAAAATATATGCATTCCCCTTATTTTCAGGCAAAAAGAAAGAAATTCCCCGTATTTTGGAGCAAAATTGCAGAAATTCCCATAATTTTGGGGCAAAAGGCAGAAATTCCGTTTATTTTGGGGTAAAAATCAGAAATTCCCCTTATTTTGGGGCAAAATTCCAGGAATTTCTTTTATTTTGGGGCAAAATTGCAGAAATTTACCTTATTTTGGGCAAAATAGCAGTAATTTCACTTATATTCAGAAAAAAAGGCTGAAATTGCCTTTTTTGGGGGCAAAAAAGGAGAAATTCCCCTTATTTTGGGCAAAATTGCAAAAATTTTCCTTATGATGGGGCAAAAAGGCAGAAATTCCGTAAATTTTGTGGCAAAAATGCAGAAATTCCCCTTATTTTGAGGTAAAAAGGCTGAAATTCCCCTTATTTGGGGGCAAAAAGGCAGAAATTTTCCTTATTTTGGGACAAAATTGCAGAAATCTTACTTATTTCAGGGTAATAAGTCAGAAATTCCACTTATTTTGGGGCAAAAAAGACAGAAATTCCTTTTGTTTTTAAGGAAAAAGACAGAAATTCCACTTATTTAAAGGCAAAAAAGCAGAAATTCTCATTATTTTGGAGCAAAAATGAAAAAATTTCTCTTTTATATGGCAAAAAGTTATGCATTCCCCTTATTTTCAGGCAAAAAGGCAGAAATTCCCCGTATTTTGGAGTAAAATTGCAGAAATTCCCAGAATTGTGGGGCAAAAAGTCAGAAATTCTCCTTATTTTGGGGCAATATTCAGAAATTCCACTTATTTTGGGGCAAAATTGCATAAATTTCACTTATTTCAGGGAAAAAATGCAGAAATTTCCCTTATTTTGGGGCAAAAAGGCAAAATTCCTTATATTTTGTGACAAAAATGCAGAAATTCCCCTTATTTTGAGGTAAAAAGGCTGAAATTCTCCGTATTTGGGGGCAAAAAAGCAGAAATTTCCTTTATTTTTGGGCAAAATTGCAGAAATTTACCTTATTTTGGGGCAAAATTTCAGATATTTCCCTTATTTGGGGCAAAATTGCAGAAATTTTACTTGTTTTAAGGTAAAAAGGATGATATGTTATATATTTTTGGGCAAAAAGGGAGAAATTCCCCTTATTTGGGGGCAAAAAGGCTGAAATTCCCCTTATTTGGGGGCAAAAAGGCAGAAATTTCCCTTATGTTGGGGCAATATTGCAGAAATTTCTCTTAATTCAGAAAAAAAAAGGCCGAAATATTCTTTATTTTGGGGCAAAAAGACAGAAATTCTCTTTGTTTTGGGAAAAAAAGACAGAAATTCCACTTATTTAGAGGCAAAAAAGAAGAAATTTCGTTATTTTGGAGCAAAAATGAAGAAATTTCCCTTTTTTATGGCAAAAAGGTATGCATTCCCATTATTTTTGGGCAAAAAGGCAGAAATTCCCCTTATTTTGGGGCAAAAAGATGAAATCCCTAATTTTTGGCTAAAATTGAAGAAATTTCACTTATTTCAGGAGAAAAAGGCAGAAATTCCAATTAATGTCGGGCAAAAAGGAAGAAATGACCCGTATTTTGGAGCAAAATAGCAGAAATTCCCCTAATATTGGTGCAAAAATGCAGAAATTCCCTTTATTTTGAAGGAAAAATGCAGAAATTGTCCATATTTTGGTGCAAAAATCAGAAATTTCCCTTATTTTGAGGTAAAATGCTGAAATTCCCCTTATTTGGGGGCAAAATAGCAGAAATTTCCCTTATTATGGGGAAAAATTGCAGAAATTTCCCTTATTTTAGGGCAAAATTGCAGAAATTTCACTAATTGTGGGGCAAAAAGGCAGAAATTCTCCATATTTTGGGGCAAAACTCAGAAATTCCACTTATTTTAGGGCAAAATTCCAGAAATTTCCCTTATTTTGGGGCAAAATTGCAGAAATTTCAAATATTTCAGGGCAAAATGGCAGAAATTCCCCTTATTTTGGGGCAAAAAAATGAAATCCCTAATTTTTGGTGAAAATTGAAGAAATTTCACTTATTTCGGGACAAAAAGCCAGAAATTCCAATTAATTTCAGGCAAAAAGGCAGAAATGACCCGTATTTTGGAGCAAAATTGCAGAAATTCCCATAATATTGGTGCAAAAATGCAGAAATTCCCTTTATTATGAGGAAAAAAGGGAGAAATTCTCCATATTTTGGTGCAAAAATCAGTAATTTCCTTTATTTTGAGGTAAAATTCTCAAATTCCCCAAATTTTAGGGCAAAAGGCAAAAATTTCCCTTATATTGGGGCAAATTTGCAGAAATTTCACTTATTTAGGGGTAATAAGTCAGAAATTTTCCTTATTTTGAGGCAAAAAAGAAAGAAATTCCCTTTGTTTTGGGGGAAAAACAGAAATTCCACTTATTTAGAGGCAAAAAGGCAAAAGTTCCCCTTATTTTGGAGCAAAAATGAAGAAATTTCCCTTTTTTATGGCAAAAAGGTATGCATTCTTTTTATTTTCGGGCAAAAAGGCAGAAATTCCCCAAATTTTGGGGCAAAAGGCAGAAATTCCACTTATTTTGGGGCAAAATTGCAGAAATTTCCTTTATTTTGGGGCAAAATTGCAGAAATTTCACTTATTTTGGGGCAAAATTGCAGAAATTTCACTTATTTCAAGGAAAAAAGGCAGAAATTTTCCTTATTTTGGGGCAAAAATTCAGAAATTCCTAATATTTTGTGCCAAAATTTAGAAATTCCCATTATTTTGAGGTAAAAATTCTGAAATTCCCCTTATTTGGGGGCAAGAAGGCAGAAATTTCCCTTATATTGGGGCAAAATTTCAGAAATTTCACTTATTTCAGGGTAATAAGTCAGAAATTTTCCTTATATTGGGGCAAAAAAGACAGAATTTCCTTTTGTTTTGGTTGAAAAAGAAAGAAATTCCACTTATTTAGAGGCAAAAAAGCAGAAATTCCCTTTATTTTGGAGCAAAAATGAAGAAATTTACCTTTTTTATGGCTAAAAGGTATGCATTCTTCTTATTTTCGGGCAAAAAGGCAGAAATTCCCCATACTTTGGGGCAAACGGCAGAAATTCCCTTTATTTTGGGGAAAAAAGGCAAACATTTCCCTTATTTTGGGGCAAAATTGCAGAAATTTCATTTATTTCAGGGCAAAAATTCAGAAATTCCCCTTATTTTGGGGCAAAAAGCAGAAATTTCTTTTATTATGGTACAAAATTGAAGAAATTTTCCTTATTTTGGAACAAAAAGGCAGAAATTCCCCATATTTTGTGGCAAAAGGCAGAAATTCTTCTTATTTTGAGGTAAAATGCAGAAATTCCCCTTATTTAGAGGTAAAATGCAGAAATTCCCCAAATATTGGGGGAAAATGCAGAAATTCCCTTAATTTTGGGGCTAAAAGGCAGAAGTTAACCGTATTTTAAAGCAAAATTGCAGAAATTCTCATAATTTTCGGGCAAAAAAGCAGAAATTCTCCTTATTTTGGGGCAAAAAGACAGAAAATCTCCTTTTTTCGAGAGCAAACAGTCAGAAATTCCGCTTATTTTGGGGCACAATTGCAGAAATTTCTCTTACATTAGGGCAAAATTGCAGAAATTTCACTTATTTTGGGGCAAAATTGCAGAAATTTCACTTATTTCAGGGTAATAAGTCAGAAATTCCCCTTATTTTGATGCAAAAAAGACAGAAATTCCCTTTGTTTTGGGGGAAAAAGACAGAAATTCCACTTATTTAGAGGCAAAAAGGCAGAAATTCCCCTTATTTTGGAGCAAAAATGAAGAAATTTCCCTTTTTATGGCAAAAAGGTATGCATTCCCATTATTTTCGGGCAAAAAGGCAGAAATTCCCCGTATTTTGGAGCAAAATTGCAGAAATTCTCCTAATTGTGGGGCAAAAGGCAAAAATTCCCTTTATTTTGGGGCAAAAATAAGAAATTCCCCTTATTTTGGGGCAAAATTCAAGAAACTTCCTTTATTTTGGGGCAAATTTGTAGGAATTTACCTTATTTTGGGGTAAAATTGCAGAAATTTTCCTTATTTGGGGCAAAATTGCAGAAATTTCACTTATTTTCAGGTAAAAAGGCTGAAATTTCCTTTATTTTGGGGCAAAACGGGAGAAATTGCCCTTATTTTGGGACAAAATTGCAGAAATTTCCTTTATTATGGGAAAAAATTGCAGAAATTTCCCTTATTTTAGGGCAAAATTGCAGAAATTTCACTTATTTCAGAGAAATAAAGCAAAAATTTTTCTTATTTTGGGGCAAAAAGGCAGAAATTCCCATTATTTTGGGGCAAAAAGCCAGAAATTCACCTTATTTTGGGGTAAAATTGCAGAAATTTCACATATTTCATGGCAACAATGCAGAAATTTCCCTTATTTTCGGGCAAAATTGCAGAAATTTCATTTATTTCAGGGCAAAAATTCAGAAATTCCTTTTAATTTGGGGCAAAAAGCAGAAATTTCTTTTAGTATGGTACAAAATTGAAGAAATTTTCCTTATTTTGGAACAAAAAGGGAGAAATTCCCCATATTTTGGGGCAAAAGGCAGAAATTCTTCTTATTTTGAGGTAAAATGCAGAAATTCCCCTTATTTAGATAAAATGCAGAAATTCCCCAAATATTGGGGGAAAATGCAGAAATTCCCTTTATTTTGGGGCTAAAAGGCAGAAATTAACCATATTTTAAAGCAAAATTGC
Source organism: Micromys minutus (assembly GCF_963924665.1). Classification (NCBI taxonomy): domain Eukaryota; kingdom Metazoa; phylum Chordata; class Mammalia; order Rodentia; family Muridae; genus Micromys; species Micromys minutus. Next base: position 77,434 of record NW_027667930.1, read on the forward strand.
AGAAATTCTCATAATTTTCGGGCAAAAAAGCAGAAATTCTCCTTATTTTGGGGCAAAAAGACAGAAAATTTCCTTTTTTCGAGATCAAACAGTCAGAAATTCCCCTTATTTTGGGGCAAAATTGCAGAAATTTCTTTTACATTGGGGCAAAATTGGAGAAATTTCCCTTATTTTGGGGCAAAATTGCCGAAATTTCACTTATTTCAGAGTAATAAGTCAGAAATTCTCCTTATTTTGATGCAAAAAAGACAGAAATTCCCTTTGTTTTGGGGGAAAAAGATAGAAATTCCACTTATTTAGAGGCAAAAAGGCAAAAGGTCCCCTTATTTTGGAACAAAAATGAAGAAAATTTTGTTTTTTATGGCAAAAATGTATGCATTCTTCTTATTTTCGAACAAAAAGGCAGAAATTCCCCATATTTTGGGGCAAAAAGCAGAAATTCCCCTTATTTTGGGGCAAAATTGATAAATTTCCCTAATTGTGGGGCAAAAAAACAGAAATTCCTATTATTTGGGGGCAAAATGGCAGAAATTTCCCTTATTATGGGGAAAAATTGCAGAAATTTCCCATATTTTAGGGCAAAATTGCAGAAATTTCACTAATTGTGGGGCAAAAAGGCAGAAATTCTCTATATTTTGGGGCAAAACTCAGAAATTCCCCTTATTTTGGGGCAAAATTCCAGAAATTTCCCTTATTTTGGGGAAAATTGCAGAAATTTCACTTATTTTAGGGCAAAATTGCAGAAATTTTACTTATTTTGGGGTAAAATTGGAGAAATTTTACTTATTTCAGGGAAAAAAGGCAGAAATTTTCCTTATTTTGGGGCAAAAAGTCAGAAATTCCTAATATTTTGTGCCAAAATTCAGAAATTCCTTAAATTTTGAGGTAAAAAGGCTGACATTCCCCTTATTTGGGGGCAAAAAGGTAGAAATTTCCCTTATATTGGGGCAAAATTGCAGAAATTTCACTTATTTCAAGGTAATAAGTCAAAAATTTTCCTTATTTTGGGGCAACAAAGACAGAAATTCCCTTTGTATTGGGGGAAAAAGACAGAAATTCCACTTATTTAGAGGCAAAGAAGCAGAAATTTCGCTTATTTTGGAGCAAAAATGAAGAAATTTCCCTTTTTTATGGCAAAAAGTTATGCATTCTTCTTATTTTCGGGCAAAAAGGCAGAAATTCCCCATATTTTGGGGCAAAAGGCAGAAATTCCCCTTATTTTGGGGCAAAAGGCACAAATTTAACTTATTTTGAACAAAATTGCAGAAATTTCATTTATTTCAAGGCAAAAAGTCAGAAATTTCACTTATTTTGGGGCAAAAAGCAGAAATTTCTTTTATTATGGTACAAAATTGAAGAAATTTTCCTTATTTCAGAACAAAAAGGCAGAAATTCTCCATATTTTGGGGCAAAAGGCAGAAATTCTTCTTATTTTGAGGTAAAATGCAGAAATTCCCCAAATATTGGGGGTAAATGCAGAAATTCCCTTTATTTTGGGGCTAAAAGAAAGAAATTAACCGTATTTTGAAGCAAAATTGCAGAAATTCTCATAATTTTCGGGAAAAATGCAAAAATTCTTATTTTGGGGCAAAAAGACAGAAAATCTCCTTTTTTCGGGAGCATAAAGCCAGAAATTTCCCTTATTTTGGGGCACAATTGCAGAAATTTCCTTTACATTGGGGCAAAATTGCAGAAATTTCCCTTATTTTGAGGCAAAATTGCAAAAATTTCCTTATTTCAGAAAAAAGGCAGAATTTTTCTTATTTTGGGGCAAAAAGGCAGAAATTCCCCATATTTTGGGGCAAAAAGGAAGAAATTCCCCTTATTTTGAGGTAAAAAGGCTGAAATTCCCCTTATTTTCGGGCAAAAATCAGAAATTCTCCTTATTTTGGTGCAAAAAGACAGAAATTTTGTTTATTTTTAGGGAAAAGGCAGAAATTGCACTTATTTTGAATCAAAAAGGCGGAAAATTCCCATATTTTGGGGCAAAAATGAGGAAATTTCCCTTTTTTATGGCAAAAAGGTAAACATTCCCTTTATTTTCAGGCAAAAAGGCAGAAATTCCCCATATTTTGGAGCAAAATTGCAGAAATTCCTCTAATTTTGGGGCAAAAGGCAGAAATTCCCTTTATTTTGGGGCAAAATGGCAGAAATTCACCTTATTTTGAAGTAAAATTGCAGAAATTTCACATATTTCATGGCAACAAGGCAGAAATTTCCCTTATTTTGGGGCAAAATTGCAGAAATTTCATTTATTTCAGGGCAAAAATTCAGAAATTCCCCTTATTTTGGGGCAAAAAGCAGAAATTTCTTTTATTATGGTACAAAATTAAAGAAATTTTCTTTATTTTGGAACAAAAAGGCAGAAATTCCCCATATTTTGGGGCAAAAGGCAGAAATTCTTCTTATTTTGAGGTAAAATGCAGAAATTCCCCTTATTTAGAGGTAAAATGCAGAAATTCATTTTGGGGCAAAAAGGCAGATATTCCCTTTTTTTGACGGCAAAAATACAGAAATTCTTCTTATTTCGGGGCAAAAATCAGAAATTTCCCTTATTTTGGGGCAAAATTTTAGAAATTGCTTTTATTTTGGTACAGAATTGCAGAAATTTTTTTTATTTTGTGGCAAAAAGGCAGAAATTTGCCATAATTTGTTGCAAAAGGGCTGAAATTCCCCGTATTTTGAGGTAAAATGCTGAAATTCCAAATATTTTGGGGTTAAAAGGCAGAAATTCCCCTCATTTTGGGGCAAAAAGGCACAAATTTCCCTTATTTTCAGGCAAAATTGCAGAAATTTCATTTATTTCAGGGCAAAAAGTCAGAAATTAATTTTATTTGGGGGCAAAAAGCAGAAGTTTCTTTTATTTTGGGACATAATTGAAGAAAATTTCCTTATTTTGGAACAAAAATTCAGAAATTTCCCATATTTTGGGCAAAAGGCAGAAATTCCCCTTATTTTGGGGTAAAAAGGCTGAAATTCCCATTATTTTGGGGCAAAAAGGCAGAAATTTCCTTTACTTTGTGGCAAAAAGGCAGAAATTCCCATTAATTGGGGCAGAAAAGCAAAAATTTTCTTTATTTGGGGGCCACAAGGCAGAAATTTCCCATATTTTGTGGCAAAAAGGCAGAAATTCCCCTAATTTGAAGGTAAAATGATGAAATTCCCCTTATTTTGGCAAAAAGGCAGAAATTCCCCTTATTTTGGGGCAAAATTGCAGAAATTTCACTTATTTCAGGGCAAAAAGTCAGAAATTTGCTTTAATTTGGGGCAAAAAGCAGAAATTCTCCTAATTTTGGGGCCAAAAACAGAAATTTCCCTTATTTTGGGGGTAAAATTACGGAAATTTCAAATATTTCAGGGCAAAAAGGCAGAAATTCCACTTTATTTCTGGCAATAAGGCAAAAATTCCCCGTATTTGGGAGCAAAATTTCAGAAATTCCCCTTATATTTGTGCAAAAATGCAGAAATTCCCTTTATTTTGGTGCAATAAGGCAAAAATTCCCCGTATTTTGAAGCAAAATTGCACATATTCCCCTAATTTTGAGGGAAAATGCAGAAATTCACATTATTTTGGGGCAAAAAGACAGAAATTCTCTTTATTTTGGGGGCAAAATTCCAGAAATTTCCTTTATTTTGGGGCAAAATTGCAGAAATCTCCCTAATTTGGGGTCAAAATTACAGCAATTTCACTTATTTCAGGGAAAAAACGCAGAAATTTCTCTTATTTTGGGGCAAAATGGCAGAAATTACTTTTATTTTGGTACAAAATTGCAGAAAATTTTTTTATTTTGGGGCAAAAATACAGAAATTCCCCATATTTTAGGGCAAAAAGGAGAGATTCCCCTTATTATTAGGTAAAAGGGCTGAAATTACTTTTATTTTGGGGCAAAAAGACAGAAATTCCCCTTATTTTGTGGCAAAAAAGCAGAAATTTCCCTTATTTTGAGGCAAAATTGGAGAAATTTTATTAATTTCAGGGCAAAATTCAAAAATTCCTTTTATTTTGGGGCAAAAATACAGAAATTCCGTATATTTTTGAGTAAAAAGGCAGAAATTTCACTTATTTTGACGTAAAAAGACAGAAATTCCTCTTATTTTGGGGCAAAAATACAGAAATTCCCCTTATTTTGTGGCACAAAGGCAGAAATTTTTTTTATTTTAGGGCAAAATTGCAGAAATTTCACTAATTTCAGGGCATAATTCAAAAATTTCTTTTATTTTGGAGAAAAAAGACAGAAATTCAGTTTATTTTCGGGTAAAAAGGCAGAAAATTCACTTATTTTGAGGTAAAAAGGCAGAAATTCCTCTTATTTTGGGGCAAAAATGAAGAAATTTCCCTTTTTTGTGGCAAAAGGTATACATTACCCTTATTTTTAGGAAAAAATGCAGAAATTCTTCGTATTTTGGAGCAAAATTGCAGAAATTCCCCTAGTTGTGGGGCAAAAAGGCAGAAATTCTCTATTTGTTGGGGCAAAAAGACAGAAATTCTCCTTATTTTGCGGCAAAACTCAGAAATTCCACTTATTTTGGGGCAAAATTCCAGAAATTTTCCTTATTTTGGGGCAAAATTGCAGAAATTTCACTTATTTTGGGGCAAAATTGCAGAAATTTCACTTATTTCAGGGAAAAAAAGGCAGAAATTTTCCTTATTTTGTAGCAAAAAGCCAGAAATTCCTAATATTTTGTGGCAAAAATGCAGAAATTCCATTTATTTTGAGGTAAAAAGGCTGAAATTCCTTTTATTTGGGGGCAAAAAGGCAGAAATTTCCCTTAATATGGGGCAAAAAGACAGAAATTCCCCTTTTTTGTGGCAAAAATGAAGAAATTTCTTTTTTTTTAGGGCAAAATTGCAGAAATTTCACAAATTTCAGGGCATAATTCAAAAATTCCTTTTATTTTGGGGCAAAAAGACAGAAATTCCGCTTATTTTGGGGTAAAAAGGAAGAAATTTCACTTACTTTGAGGTAAAAAGGAAGAAATTCCTCTTATTTTGGGGCAAAAATAAAGAAATTTCCCTTTTTTGTGGCAAAAGGTATACATTTCCCTTATTTTCGGGAAAAAAAGCAGAAATTCCCCGTATTTTGGAGCAAAATTGCAGAAATTTCTTTAATTGTGGGGCAAAAAGAAAGAAATTTCCTATATGTGGGGGCAATAAGACAGAAATTCTCCTTATTTTAGGGCAAAACTCAGAAATTCCACTTATTTGGGGGCAAAATTCAAGAAATTTCTCTTATTTTGGGGCAAAATTGCAGAAATTTCACTTATTTTGGGGCAAAATTGCAGAAATTTTACTTATTTCAGGAAAGAAAGGCTGAAATTTTCCTTATTTTGGAGCAAAAATGCAGAAATTCCTAATATTTTGTGGCAAAAATGCAAAAATTCCCCTTATTTTGAGGTAAAAAGGCTCAAATTCCCCTTATTTGGAGGCAAAAAGCAGAAATTTCCCTTATTTTGGGGCAAAAATGCAGAAATTCTCCTTATTTTGGGGCAAAATTGCAGAAATTTCAATTATTTTGGAGAAAAATTTTTGAAATTTAAATTATTTCAGGGCAAAAACTCAGAAATTCCCCTTATTTGGGGGGCAAAAAGACAAAAATTCCATTTATTTTTTGAAAAAAGTCAGAAATTACACTTATTTTGTGTCAAAAAGGCGGAAAATCCCCTTATTTTGGGATAAAAATGAAGAAATTTCCATTTTTATGGCAAAAAGGTATACATTTTCTTTATTTACGGGCAAAAAGGCAGGAATTCTCCGTATTTTGGAGAAAAATTGCAGAAATTCCCCTAATTTTTGGGCAAAAAGGCAGAAATTCCCCTTATTTTGGGGTAAAACTGCAGAAATTTCACTTATTTCGCGGAAAAAATGGCAGAAATTCCCCTTATTTTCTGCGAAAAAGGCAGAATATCCCCGTATTTTGGAGCAAAATTGCAGAAATTCACCTTATTTTGGCGTAAAACATGCAGTAATTTTCTTTGTTTTGGGGCAAAAAGGCAGAAATTCTCCTTATTTTAGGGCAAAAGGCAGAAATTCCCCTTATTTTAGGGCAAAATTGCAGAAATTTCCTTTATTTGGGGACCAAAAACAGAAATTTCCTTTATTTTGGGGCAAAATTGCAAAAAATTCCTTTATTATGGGGAAAAATTGCAGAAATTTCTTTTATTTTAAGGCAAAATTGCAGAAATTTTACATATTTCAGAGAAAAAAAGCAAAAATTTTTCATATTTTGGGGCAAAAAGGCAGAAATTCCCATTATTTTTGGGCAAAAAGGTAGAAATTCACCTTGTTTTGGGGTAAAATTGCAGACATTTCACATATTTCAGGGCAAAAAGGCAGAAATTCCCGTTATTTGAGGGCATAAAGGCAGAAATTCCTTTTATTTTGGGATAAAATTGCAGAAATTTCCTTTGTTTGGGGGCAAAAAGGCAGAAAATCCCCTTAATTTTGGGCAATAAGGCAGAAATTCCCTGTATTTTAAAGCAAAATTGCAGAAATTATCTAAATATTGCAGCAAAAATGCAGAAATTCCCTGTATTTGGGGCACATCGGCAGAAGTTCCCCTTATTTTCGGGAAAAGAGGCAGAAATTCCCTGTATTTTGTAGCAAAGTTGCAGAAACTCCCCTAATTTTGGGGCAAAAACTAAGAAAATCCTTTTTTGGGGGGGCAAAAATACAGAAATTCTCCTTATTTCGGGGCAAAAATCTGAAATTTCCCTTATTTTGGGGCAAAATTTTAGAAATTTCTTATATTTTGATACAGAATTGCAGAAATTTTTCCTATTTTGTGGCAAAAAGGCAGAGATTCCCAATATTTTGGTGCAAAAAGGCAGAAATTCCCCTTATTTTGAGGTAAAATGCTGAAATTCCCCATATTTTGGGATTAAAAGGCAGAAATTCCCCTCATTTTGGGGCAAAAAGGCACAAATTTTTCTTATTTTTGGGCAAAATTGCAGAAATTTCATTTATTTCAGGGCAAAAAGTCAGAAATTACTTTTATTTTGGGGCAAAAAGCAGAAATTTTTTGTATTTTGGTACAAAATTGAAGAAATTTTCCTTATTTTGGAACAAAAAGTCAGAAATTCCCCATATTTTGGGCAAAAGTCTGAAATTCCCCTTATTTTGGGATAAAAAGGCTGAAATTCCCGTTATTTTGGTGCAAAAAGGCAGAAATTCCCTTTACTTTGTGGCAAAAAGGCAGAAATTCCCATTAAATGGGGCAGAAAAGCAAAAATTTTCCTTATTTGGGGGCAATAAGGCAGAAATTCCCCATATTTTGTGGCAAAAAGGCAGAAATTCCCCTTATTTGAAGGTAAAATGCTGAAATTCCCCTTATTTTGGCAAAAAGGCAGAAATTCCCCTTATTTTGGGGCAAAATTGCAGAAATTTCACTTATTTCAGGGCAAAAAGTCAGAAATTTGCCTTAATTTGGGGCAAAAAGCAGAAATTCTCCTAATTTTGGGGCCAAAAACAGAAATTCCCCTTATTTTGGGGTAAAATTGCGGAAATTTCAAATATTTCAGGGCAAAAAGGCAGAAATTCCACTTTATTTCGGGCAATAAGGCAAAAATTCCCCGTATTTTGGAGCAAAATTTAAGAAATTTCCTTTATATTGGTGCAAAAATACAGAAATTCCTTTTATTTTGGTGCAATAAGGCAAAAATTCCCCGTATTTTAAAGCCAAATTGCACATATTCCCCTAATTTTGAGGGAAAATGCAGAAATTCACATTATTTTGGGGCAAAAAGACAGAAATTCTCCTTATTTCAGGGCGAAAAGTCAAAAATTCCCCTTATTTTGGGGCAAAATTTCAGAAATTTCCTTTATTTTGGGGCAAAATTGCAGAAATCTCCCTAATTTTGGGGCAAAATTACAGAAATTTCACTTATTTCAGGGAAAAAACGCAGAAATTTCTCTTATTTTGGGGCAAAATGGCAGAAATTACTTTTATTTTGGTACAAAATTGCAGAAAATTTTTTTATTTTGGGGCAAAAATACAGAAATTCCCCATATTTTAGGGCAAAAAAGAGAGATTCCCTTTATTATTAGGTAAAAAGGCTGAAATTCCTTTTATTTTGGGGCAAAAAGACAGAAATTCCCCTTATTTTATGGCAAAAAAGCAGAAATTTCCCTTATTTTGAGGCAAAATTGGAGAAATTTCATTTATTTCAGGGCAAAATTCAAAAATTCCTTTTATTTTGGGGCAAAAATACAGAAATTCCGTATATTTTTGAGTAAAAAGGCAGAAATTTCACATATTTTGATGTAAAAATTCAGAAATTCCTATTATTTTGGGGCAAAAATGAAGAAATTTCCCTTTTTTGTGGCAAAAGGTAAACATTCCACTTATTTTGGGGCAAAATTCCAGAAATTTCTTTTATTTTGGGAAAAAATTGCAGAAATTTCAATTTTTTTGGGCCAAAATTGCAGAAATTTCACTTATTTCAGGGAAAAAAGGCAGAACTTATTCTTATTTTGGGGCAAAAAGGCAGAAATTCCTTATATTTTGTGGCAAAAAATGCAGAAATTCCCCTTCTTTTGAGGTAAAAAGGCAGAAATTTCCCTTATTTTGGGGCAAAAATACAGAAATTTCCCTTATTTTGGGGCAAAATTGCAGAAATTTCAATTATTTTGGGGAAAAATTTTTGAAATTTAACTTATTTCAGGGCAAAAAGTCGAAAATTCCCCTTTATTTTGGGGCAAAAAGCCAGAAATTCCATTTATTTTTGGAAAAAAGTCAGAAATTGCACTTATTTTGAGTCAAAAAGGCGGAAAATCCCCTTATTTTGGGGTAAAAATGAAGAAATTTCCCTTTTTTATAGCAAAAAGGTATACATTCCCTTTATTTTCGGGCAAAAAGGCAGAAATTCCCCGTATTTTGGAGCAAAATTGCAGAAATTCCCCTAATTTTGGGGCAATAACGCAGAACTTCCCCTTATTTTGGGGTAAAACTGCAGAAATTTCACTTATTTCGCGGCAAAATGGTAGAAAATCCTTTTATTTTCGGCGAAAAAAGCAGAAAATCCCCATAATTTGGAGCAAAATTGCAGAAATTCACCTAATTTTAAGGTAAAACATGCAGTAATTTTCTTTATTTTGGGGCAAAAAGGCAGAAATTCCCCTTATTTTGGGGCAAAAGGCAGAAATTACCCTTATTTTAGTGCAAAATTTCAGAAATTTCCCTTATTTGGGGACAAAAAACAGAAATTCCCTTTATTTTGGGACAAAATTGTAGAAAATTCCTTTATTATGGGGAAAAATTGCAGAAATTTCACTTATTTCAGAAAAAAAAAGCAAAAATTTTTCTTATTTTAGGGCAAAATGCAGAAATTCCCATTATTTTGGGGCAAAAAGGTAGAAATTCACCTTATTTTGGGGTAAAATTGCAGACATTTCACATATTTCAGGGCAAAAAGGCAGAAATTCCCCTTATTTAGGGGCAAAAAGGCAGAAATTCCCCTTATTTTGGGATAAAATTGCAGAAATTTCCCTTGTTTGGGGGCAAAAAGGCAGAAAATCCCTTTAATTTCGGGCAAAAAGGCAGAAATTCCCCGTATTTTAGAGCAAAATTGCAGAAATTCCTCTAATATTGGGGCAAAAATGCAGAAATTCCCTTTATTTGGGGCAAATCGGCAGAAGTTTCCCTTATTTTCGGGAAAAGAGGCAGAAATTCCCTGTATTTCGAAGCAAAATTGCAGAAATTCCCCTAATTTTGGGGCAAAAAGGCAGAATTTCCCTTTATTTTGGGGCAAAAATACAGAAATTCTCGTTATTTCGGGGCAAAAATCAGAAATTTCCTTTATTTTGGGGCAAAATTTTAGAAATTTCTTTTATTTTGGTACAGAATTGCAGAAATTTTTCTTATTTTGTGGCAAAAAGGCAGAAATTTTCCATATTTTGGTGCAAAAAGGCTGAAATTCCCCTTTTTTTGAGGTAAAATGCTTATATTCCCCATATTTTGGGGCAAAAAGGCAGAAATTCCCCTCATTTTGGGGCAAAAAGGCACAAATTTCCCTTATTTTCGGGCCAAATTGCAGAAATTTCATTTATTTCAGGGCAAAAAGTCAGAAATTACTTTTATTTTTGGGTAAAAAGCAGAAATTTCTTTTATTTTGGTACAAAATTGAAGAAATTTTCCTTATTTTGGAACAAAAAGTCAGAAATTCCACATATTTTGGGCAAAAGGCCGAAATTCCCTTTATTTTGGGGTAAAAAGCCTTAAATTCCCTTTATTTTGGGGCAAAAAGGCAGAAATTCCCTTTACTTTGTGGCAAAAAAGGCAGAAATTTCCGTTAATTGGGGCAGAAAAGCAAACATTTTTTTTATTTGGGAGCAATATGGCAGAAATTCCCCATATTTTGTGGCAAAAGTCAAAAATTTTCCTTATTTTGGGGCAAAAAGACAGAAATTCCCCTTATTTTGTGGCAAAAAAGCAGAAATTTCCATTATTTTGAGGCAAAATTGGAGAAATTTTATTTATTTCAGGGCAAAATTCAAAAATTCTTTTTATTTTGGGGCAAAAATACAGAAATTCCATATATTTTTGAGTAAAAAGGCAGAATTTTCACTTATTTTGACGTAAAAAGGCAGAAATTCCTCTTATTTTGGGGAAAAATGAAGAAATTTCCCTTTTTTGTGGCAAAAGGTAAACATTCCCCATATTTTCGGGCAAAAAAGCAGAAATTCCCAGTATTTTGGAGCAAAATTGCAGAAATTCCCCTAATTGTGGGGCAAAAAGGCAGAAATTTCCTATATGTTGGGGCAAAAAGACAGAAATTCTCCTTATTTTGGGGCAAAACTCAGAAATTCCACTTATTTTGGGGCAAAATTCCATAAATTTCTCTTATTTTGGGACAAAATTGCAGAAATTTCAATTTTTTTTGGGCCAAAATTGCAGAAATTTCACTTATTTCAGGGAAAAAAGGCAGAAATTTTTCTTATTTTGGGGCAAAAAGGCAGAAATTCCTTATATTTTGTGGCAAAAATGCAGAAATTCCCCTTCTTTTGAGGTAAAAAGGCAGAAATTTCCCTTATTTTGGGGCAAAAATACAGAAATTCCCCTTATTTTGGGGCAAAATTGCAAAAATTTCAATTATTTTGGGGAAAAATTTTTGAAATTTAACTTATTTCAGGGCAAAAAGTCGGAAATTCCCCTTATTTTGGGCAAAAAGACAGAAATTCCATTTATTTTTGGAAAAATGTCAGAAATTGCACTTATTTTGAGTCAAAAAGTCAGAAAATCCCCTTATTTTGGGGTAAAAATGAAGAAATTTCCTTTTTTTTAGCAAAAGGTATACATTCCCTTTATTTTCGGGCAAAAAGGCAGAAATTCCCCTTATTTTGGAGCAAAATTGCAGAAATTCCCCTAATTGTGGGGCAAAAAGGCAGAAATTTCCTATATGTTGGGGCAAAAAGACAGAAATTCTCCTTATTTTGGGGCAAAACTCAGAAATTCCACTTATTTTGGGGCAAAATTCCAGAAATTTCTCTTATTTTGGGACAAAATTGCAGAAATTTCAATTTTTTTGGGCCAAAATTGCAGAAATTTCACTTATTTCAGGGAAAAAAGGCAGAAATTTTTCTTATTTTGGGGCAAAAAGGCAGAAATTCCTTATATTTTGTGGCAAAAATGCAGAAATTCCCCTTCTTTTGAGGTAAAAAGGCAGAAATTTCCCTTATTTTGGGGCAAAAATACAGAAATTCCCCTTATTTTGGGGCAAAATTGCAAAAATTTCAATTATTTTGGGGAAAAATTTTTGAAATTTAACTTATTTCAGGGCAAAAAGTCGGAAATTTCCCTTATTTTGGGCAAAAAGGCAGAAATTCCATTTATTTTTGGAAAAATGTCAGAAATTGCACTTATTTTGAGTCAAAAAGTCAGAAAATCCCCTTATTTTGGGGTAAAAATGAAGAAATTTCCCTTTTTTTAGCAAAAGGTATACATTCCCTTTATTTTCGGGCAAAAAGGCAGAAATTCCCCTTATTTTGGAGCAAAATTGCAGAAATTCCCCTAATTTTGGGGCAAAAAGGCAGAAATTCCCCTTATTTTGGGGTAAAACTGCAGAAATTTCACTTATTTCGCGGCAAAATTGCAGAAATTCCCCTTATTTTCTGCGAAAAAGGCAGAAAATCCCCATATTTTGGAGCAAAATTGCAGAAATTCACCTAATTTTGGCGTAAAACATGCAGTAATTTTCTTTGTTTTGGGGCAAAAAGGCAGAAATTCTCCTTATTTGGGGGCAAAAGGCAGAAATTTTCCTTATTTTAGGGCAAAATTGCAGAAATTTCCCTTATTTGGGACAAAAAAACAGAAATTCTGTTTATTTTTGGGTAAAAAGGCAGAAATTTCACTTATTTTGAGGTAAAAAGGCAGAAATTCCTCTTATGTTAGGGCAAAAATGAAGAAATTCCTTTTTTTTTGTGGGAAAAGGTATACATTCCTCTTACTTTCGGGATAAAAAGCAGAAATTCCCCGTATTTTGAAGCAAAATTGCAGAAATTCTCATAATTTTCGGGTAAAAAGGCAGAAATTCTCCTTATTTTGGGGCAAAAAGACAGAAAATCTCCTTCTTTTGGGAGCAAACAGTCAGAAATTTCCCTTATTTTGGGGCAAAATTGCAGAAATTTCGTTTACATTGGGGCAAAATTGCAGAAATTTTCCTTATTATGGGGCAAAATTGCAGAAATTTCACTTATTTCAGGGTAATAAGTCAGAAATTCCCCTTATTTTGGGGCAAAAAAGACAGAAATTCCCTTTGTTTTGGGGGAAAAAATACAGAAATTTTACTTATTTAGAGGCAAAAAGGCAGAAATTTTCCTTATTTTGGAGCAAAAATGAAGAAATTTCCCTTTATATGGCAAAAAGGTATGCATTCCCATTATTTTCGGGCAAAAAGGCAATAATTCCCCGTATTTTGGAGCAAAATTGCAGAAATTCCCCTAATTTTGGGGCAAAAGGCAGAAATTCCCTTTATTTTGGGGCAAAATCAGAAATTCCCCTTATTTTGGGGCAAAATTCCAGAAATTTTTTTTATTTTGAAGCAAAATTGCAGGAATTTACCATATTTTGGGGCAAAATTGCAGAAATTTCTCATATTTGAGGCAAAATTGCAGAAATTTCACTTATTTTCAGGTAAAAAGTCAGAAATTTTCTTTATTTCGGGGCAAAAAGTGAGAAAATCCTCTTATTTTGGGGCAAAATTCCAGAAATTTCCCTTATTATGGGGAAAAATGGCAGAAATTTCCCTTATTTTAGGGCAAAATTCCAGAAATTTCACTTATTTCAGAGAAAAAAAACAAAAATTTTTCTTATTTTGGGGTAAAAAGGCAGAAATTCACCTTATTTTGGGGTAAAATTGCAGAAATTTCACATATTTCAGGACAAAAAGGCAGAAATTTCCCTTATTTTGGGGCAAAATTGCAGAAATTTCACTTATTTCAGGGAAAAAAGGCAGAATTTTTTTTTATTTGGGGGCAAAAAGACAGAAATTTCGCTTATTTTGTGGCAAAAATGCAGAAATTTCTTTTATTTTCGGGCAAATTTGCAGAAATTTTACTTATTTCAGGGCATAATTCAAAAATTCTTTTTATTTTTGGGCAAAAAGACAGAAATTCCGTTTATTTTGGGGTAAAAAGGAAGAAATTTCACTTATTATGAGGTAAAAAGGCAGAAATTCCTTTTTTTTGAGGCAAAAATGAAGAAATTTCTCTTTTTTGTTGCAAAAGGTATACATTCCCCTTACTTTCGGGATAAAAATCAGAAATTCCCCGTATTTTAGAGCAAAATTGCAGAATTTCTGCCTATTTTGGGGCAAAAATACAGAAAATCTCCTTTTTCAGGAGCAAACAGTCAGAAATTCCCCATATTGTGGGGCAAAATTGCAGAAATTTTTTTTTTACATTGGGGAAATTGCAGAAATTTCCCTTATTTTAAGGCAAAATTGCAGAAATTTCACTTATTTCAGGTTAATAAGTCAGAAATTCCTCTTATATTGGGGCAAAATTGCAAAAATTTCTTTTACATTGGGGCAAAATTGCAGAAATTTCTCTTATTTTCTGTCAAAATTGCAGATATTTCACTTATTTCAGGGTAATAAGTCAGAAATTCCCCTTATTTTGGGGCAATAAAGACAGAAATTCCCTTTGTTTTGGGGGAAAATACAGAAATTTATTATTTAGAGGCAAAAATGCAGAAATTCCCCTTATTTTGAAGCAAAAATGAAGAAATTTCCCTTTTTATGGCAAAAAGTTATGCATTCCCATTATTTTCAGGCAATAAGGCAGAAATTCCCCATATTTTGGAGCAAAATTGCAGAAATTCCCTTAATTTTGGGGCAAAAAGCAGAAATTCCCTTTATGTTAGGGCAAAAATCAGAAATTCCCCTTATTTTGGGGCAAAATTCCAGAAATTTCCTTTATTTTGGGGCAAAATTGCAGAAATTCACCTTATTTTGGGGTAAAATTGCATAAATTTCACATATTTCAGGGCAGAAAGGCAGAAATTTCCCTTATTTTGGGGCAAAATTGCAGAAATTTCACTTATTTCAGTGTATTAAGTCAGAAATTACCCTTATTTTGGGGCAAAAAAGACAGAAATTCCCTTTGTTTTGGGGGAAATAGACAGAAATTCCACTTATTTAGAGGCAAAAAAGCCGAAATTCTTCTTATTTTGGAGCAAAAATGAAGAAATTTTCCTCTTTTATGGCAAAAACTTATGCATTTCCTCTATTTTCGGGCAAGATGCAGAAATTCTCTGTATTTTGGAGCAAAATTACAGAAATACCTTTAATTCTGGGGCAAAAAAGCAGAAATTCCCTATAAGTTGGGGCAAAAAGACAGAAATTCTCCTTATTTTGTGGCAAAACTCAGAAATTCCCCTTATTTTGGGGCAGAATTCCAGAAATTTCCCTTATTTTGGGGCAAAATTGCAGAAATTTCACTTATTTTGGGGCAAAATTGCAGAAATTTCACTTATTTCAGGGAAAAAAGGCAGAAATTTTCCTTATTTTGGGGCAAAAATGCAGAAATTCCCCTTATTTTGATTTAAAAAGGCTGAAATTCCCTTTATTTGGAGGCAAAAAGGCAGAAATTTCCCTTATTTTGGGGCAAAAAGACAGAAATTCCCCTTATTTTTTGGCAAAAACGCAGAAATTTCTTTTATTTTAGGGCAAAATTGCAAAAATTTCACTAATTTCAGGACATAATTCAAAAATTCCTATTATTTTGGGGCAAAAAGACAGAAATTCCGTTTATTTTTGGGTAAAAAGGCAGAAATTTCACTTACTTTGTTGTAAAAAGTTAGAAATTCCTCTTATTTTGGGGCAAAAATGAAGAAATTTCCCTTTATTGTGGCAAAAGGTATACATTCCCCTTATTCTCGGGCAAAAAAGCAGAAATTCCCCGTATTTTGGAGCAAAACTGCAGAAATTCCCCTAATTGTGGGGCAAAAAAGCAGAAATTCCCTATATGTTGGGGCAAAAAGACAGAAATACTCCTTATTTTGGAACAAAACTCAGAAATTCCACTTATTTTGGGGCAAAATTCCAGAAATTTCCCTTATTTTGGGCAAAATAGCAGAAATTTCACTTATTTTGGGGCAAAATTGCAGAAATTTCACTTATTTCAGGGAAAAAGGCAGAAATTTTCCTTATTTTGGGGCAAAAAGGCAGAAATTCTTAATATTTTGTGGCAAAAATGCAGAAATTCCTCTTATTTTGAGGTATAAATGCTGAAATTCCCCTTATTTGGGGGCAAAAAGGAAGAAATTCCCCTTATTTTGTGGCAAAAAGGCAGAAATTTCTTTTATTTTGGGGCAAAATTGCAGAAGTTTCACTTATTTCAGGGCATAATTCAAAAATTCCTTTTATTTTTGGGCAAAAAGACAGAAATTCCGTTTATTTTTGGGTATAAAGGCAGAAATTTCACTTATTTTGAGGTAAAAAGGCAGAAATTCCTCTTATTTTAGGGCAAAAATGAAGAAATTCCTTTTTTTGTGAGAAAAGGTATACATTCCTCTTACTTTCGGGATAAAAAGCAGAAATTCCTCGTATTTTGAAGCAAAATTGCAGAAATTCTCATAATTTTCGGGCAAAAAGGCAGAAATTCTCCTTATTTTGGGGCAAAAAGAAAGATAATCTCTTTTTTTCGGGAGCAAACAGTCAGAAATTTTCCTTATTTTGGGGCAAAATTGCAGAAATTTCCTTTACATTGGGGCAAAATTGCAGAAATTTCCCTTATTTTGGGGCAAAATTGCAGAAATTTCACTTATTTCAGGGTAATAAGTCAGAAATTCCCCTTATTTTGGGGCAAAAAAGACAGAAATTCCCTTTGTTTTGGGGGAAAAATACAGAAATTTTACTTATTTAGAGGCAAAAATGCAGAAATTTTTCTTATTTTGGAGCAAAAATGAAGAAATTTCCTTTTATATGGCAAAAAGGTATGCATTCCCATTATTTTCGGGCAAAAAGGCACTAATTCCCTGTATTTTGGAGCAAAATTGCAGAAATTCCCCTAATTTTGGGGCAAAAGGCAGAAATTCTCTTTATTTTGGGGCAAAATCAGAAATTCCCCTTATTTTGGGGCAAAATTCCAGAAATTTCCTTTATTTTGAAGCAAAATTGCAGGAATTTACCATATTTTGGGGCAAAATTGCAGAAATTTCTCTTATTTGAGGCAAAATTGCAGAAATTTCACTTATTTTCAGGTAAAAAGTCTCAAATTTTCTTTATTTTGGGGCAAAAAGTGAGAAAATCCTCTTATTTTGGGGCAAAATTCCAGAAATGTCCCTTATTATGGAAAAAAATGGCAGAAATTTCCCTTATTTTAGGGCAAAATTGCAGAAATTTCACTTATTTCAGAGAAAAAAAACAAAAATTTTTCTTATTTTGGGGCAAAAAGGCAGAAATTCACCTTATTTTGGGGTTAAATTGCAGAAATTTCACATATTTCAGGACAAAAAGGCAGAAATTTCCCGTAATTTGGGGCAAAATTGCAGAAATTTCACTTATTTTAGGGAAAAAAGGCAGAAATTTTTTTTATTTGGGGGCAAAAAGACAGAAATTTCGCTTATTTTGTGGCAAAAATGCAGAAATTTCTTTTATTTTGGGGTAAATTTGCAGAAATTTTACTTATTTCAGGGCATAATTAAAAATTCTTTTTATTTTGGGGCAAAAAGACAGAAATTCCGTTTATTTTGGGGTAAAAAGGCAGAAATTTCACTTATTTTGAGGTAAAAAGGCAGAAATTCCTTTTTTTGAGGCAAAAATGAAGAAATTTCCCTTTTTTGTTGCAAAAGGTATACATTCCCCTTACTTTCAGGATAAAAAGCAGAAATTCCCCGTATTTTGGAGCAAAATTGCAGAAATTCTGCTTATTTTGGGGCAAAAATACAGAAAATCTCCTTTTTCAGGAGCAAACAGTCAGATATTCCCCATATTGTGGGGCAAAATTGCAGAATTTTTTTTTTTACATTGGGGAAATTGCAGAAATTTCCCTTATTTTAAGGCAAAATTGCAGAAATTTCACTTATTTCAGGTTAATAAGTCAGAAATTCCTCTCATATTGGGGCAAAATTGCAAAAATTTCTTTTACATTGGGGCAAAATTGCAGAAATTTCTCTTATTTTCTGTCAAAATTGCAGATATTTCACTTATTTCAGGGTAATAAGTCAGAAATTCCCCTTATTTTGGGACAATAAAGACAGAAATTCCCTTTGTTTTCGGGGAAAAAGACAGAAATTTACTTATTTAGAGGCAAAAATGAAGAAATTCCCCTTATTTTGAAGCAAAAATGAAAAAATTTCCATTTTTATGGCAAAAAGGTATGCATTCCCATTATTTTCAGGCAATAAGGCAGAAATTCCCCGTATTGTGGAGCAAAATTGCAGAAATTCCCCTAATTTTGGGGCAAAAGGCAGAAATTCCCTTTATGTTGGGGCAAAAATCAGAAATTCCCTTTATTTTGGGGCAAAATTCCAGAAATTTCCTTTATTTTGGGGCAAAATTGCAGAAATTCACCTTATTTTGGAGTAAAATTGCAGAAATTTCACATATTTCATTGCAAAAAGGCAGAAATTTCCCTTATTTTGGGGCAAAATTGCAGAAATTTCACTTATTTCAGTGTAAGAAGTCAGAAATTCCCATTATTTTGGGGCAAAAAAGACAGAAATTCCCTTTGTTTTGGGGGAAATAGACAGAAATTCCACTTATTTAGAGGCAAAAAAGCCGAAATTCTTCTTATTTTGGAGCAAAAATGAAGAAATTTTCCTCTTTTATGGCAAAAACTTATGCATTTCCTCTATTTTTGTGCAAAATGCAGAAATTCCCCGTATTTTGGAGCAAAATTACAGAAATTCCTTTAATTCTGGGGCAAAAATGCAGAAATTCCCTATATGTTGGGGCAAAAAGACAGAAATTCTCCTTATTTTGTGGCAAAACTCAGAAATTCCCCTTATTTTGGGGCAGAATTCCAGAAATTTCCATTAATTTGGGGCAAAATTGCAGGAATTTCACTTATTTTGGGGCAAAATTTCAGAAATTTCACTTATTTCAGGGAAAAAAGGCAGAAATTTTCCTTATTTTGGGGCAAAAATGCAGAAATTCCCCTTATTTTGAGTTAAAAAGGCTGAAATTCCCTTTATTTGGAGGCAAAAAGGCAGAAATTTCCCTTATTTTGGGGCAAAAAGACAGAAATTCCCCTTATTTTTTGGCAAAAACGCAGAAATTTCTTTTATTTTAGGGCAAAATTGCAAAAATTTCACTAATTTCAGGACATAATTCAAAAATTCCTTTTATTTTGGGGCAAAAAGACAGAAATTCCGTTTATTTTTTGGTAAAAAGGCAGAAATTTCACTTACTTTGTTGTAAAAAGTTAGAAATTCCTCTTATTTTGAGGCAAAAATGAAGAAATTTCCCTTTTTTGTGGCAAAAGGTATACATTTCCCTTATTCTCGGGCAAAAAAGCAGAAATTCCCCGTATTTTGGAGCAAAACTGCAGAAATTCCCCTAATTGTGGGGCAAAAAGGCAGAAATTCCCTATATGTTGGGGCAAAAAGACAGAAATTCTCCTTATTTTGGAACAAAACTCAGAAATTCCACTTATTTTGGGGCAAAATTCCAGAAATTTCCCTTATTTTGGGCAAAATAGAAATTTCACTTATTTTGGGGCAAAATTGCAGAAATTTCACTTATTTCAGGGAAAAAGGCAGAAATTTTCCTTATTTTGAGGCAAAAAGGCAGAAATTCTTAATATTTTGTGGCAAAAATGCAGAAATTCCCCTTATTTTGAGGTATAAAGGCTGAAATTCCCCTTATTTGGGGGCAAAAAGGCAGAAATTCCCCTTATTTTGTGGCAAAAAGGCAGAAATTTCTTTTATTTTGGGGCAAAATTGCAGAAGTTTCACTTATTTCAGGGCATAATTCAAAAATTCCTTTTATTTTTGGGCAAAAAGACAGAAATTCCGTTTATTTTTGGGTATAAATGCAGAAATTTCACTTATTTTGAGGTAAAAAGGCAGAAATTCCTCTTATTTTAGGGCAAAAATGAAGAAATTCCTTTTTTTTTGTGGGAAAAGGTATACATTCCTCTTACTTTCGGGATAAAAAGCAGAAATTCCTCGTATTTTGAAGCAAAATTGCAGAAATTCTCATAATTTTCGGGCAAAAAGGCAGAAATTCTCCTTATTTTGGGGCAAAAAGAAAGATAATCTCTTTTTTTCGGGAGCAAACAGTCAGAAATTTTCCTTATTTTGGGGCAAAATTGCAGAAATTTCCTTTACATTGGGGCAAAATTGCAGAAATTTCCCTTATTTTGGGGCAAAATTGCAGAAATTTCACTTATTTCAGGGTAATAAGTCAGAAATTCCCCTTATTTTGGGGCAAAAAAGACAGAAATTCCCTTTGTTTTGGGGGAAAAATACAGAAATTTTACTTATTTAGAGGCAAAAATGCAGAAATTTTTCTTATTTTGGAGCAAAAATGAAGAAATTTCCCTTTATATGGCAAAAAGGTATGCATTCCCATTATTTTCGGGCAAAAAGGCACTAATTCCCCGTATTTTGGAGCAAAATTGCAGAAATTCCCCTAATTTTGGGCAAAAGGCAGAAATTCTCTTTATTTTGGGGCAAAATCAGAAATTCCCCTTATTTTGGGGCAAAATTCCAGAAATTTCCTTTATTTTGAAGCAAAATTGCAGGAATTTACCATATTTTGGGGCAAAATTGCAGAAATTTCTCTTATTTGAGGCAAAATTGCAGAAATTTCACTTATTTTCAGGTAAAAAGTCTCAAATTTTCTTTATTTTGGGGCAAAAAGTGAGAAAATCCTCTTATTTTGGGGCAAAATTCCAGAAATGTCCCTTATTATGGGGAAAAATGGCAGAAATTTCCCTTATTTTAGGGCAAAATTGCAGAAATTTCACTTATTTCAGAGAAAAAAAACAAAACTTTTTCTTACTTTGGGGCAAAAAGGCAGAAATTCACCTTATTTTGGGGTTAAATTGCAGAAATTTCACATATTTCAGGACAAAAAGGCAGAAATTTCCCTTATTTTGGGGCAAAATTGCAGAAATTTCACTTATTTTAGGGAAAAAAGGCAGAAATTTTTTTTATTTGGGGGCAAAAAGACAGAAATTTCGGTTATTTTGTGGCAAAAATGCAGAAATTTCTTTTATTTTGGGGTAAATTTGCAGAAATTTTACTTATTTCAGGGCATAATTCAAAAATTCTTTTTATTTTGGGGCAAAAAGACAGAAATTCCGTTTATTTTGGGGTAAAAAGGCAGAAATTTCACTTATTTTGAGGTAAAAAGGCAGAAATTCCTTTTTTTGAGGCAAAAAATGAAGATATTTCTCTTTTTTGTTGCAAAAGGTATACATTCCCCTTACTTTCGGGATAAAAAGCAGAAATTCCCCGTATTTTGGAGCAAAATTGCAGAAATTCTGCTTATTTTGGGGCAAAAATACAGAAAATCTCCTTTTTCAGGAGCAAACAGTCAGAAATTCCCCATATTGTGGGGCAAAATTGCAGAAATTTTTTTTTACATTGGGGAAATTGCAGAAATTTCCCTTATTTTAAGGCAAAATTGCAGAAATTTCACTTATTTCAGGTTAATAAGTCAGAAATTCCTCTTATATTGGGGCAAAATTGCAAAAATTTCTTTTACATTGGGGCAAAATTGCAGAAATTTCTCTTATTTTCTGTCAAAATTGCAGATATTTCACTTATTTCAGGGTAATAAGTCAGAAATTCCCCTTATTTTGGGGCAATAAAGACAGAAATTCCCTTTGTTTTCGGGGAAAAAGACAGAAATTATTTAGAGGCAAAAATGCAGAAATTCCCCTTATTTTGAAGCAAAAATGAAAAAATTTCCATTTTTATGGCAAAAAGGTATGCATTCCCATTATTTTCAGGCAATAAGGCAGAAATTCCCCGTATTTTGTAGCAAAATTGCAGAAATTCCCCTAATTTTGGGGCAAAAGGCAGAAATTCCCTTTATGTTGGGGCAAAAATCAGAAATTCCCCTTATTTTGGGGCAAAATTCCAGAAATTTCCTTTATTTTGGGGCAAATTTGCAGAAATTCACCTTATTTTGTAGTAAAATTGCAGAAATTTCACATATTTCAGTGCAAAAAGGCAGAAATTTCCCTTATTTTGGGGCAAAATTGCAGAAATTTCACTTATTTCAGTGTAAGAAGTCAGAAATTCCCATTATTTTGGGGCAAAAAAGACAGAAATTCCCTTTGTTTTGGGGGAAATAGACAGAAATTCCACTTATTTAGAGGCAAAAAAGCCGAAATTCTTCTTATTTTGGAGCAAAAATGAAGAAATTTTCCTCTTTTATGGCAAAAACTTATGCATTTCCTCTATTTTCGGGCAAAATGCAGAAATTCCCGTATTTTGGAGCAAAATTACAGAAATTCCTTTAATTCTGGGGCAAAAAGGCAGAAATTCCCTATATGTTGGGGCAAAAAGACAGAAATTCTCCTTATTTTGTGGCAAAACTCAGAAATTCCCCTTATTTTGGGGCAGAATTCCAGAAATTTCCATTAATTTGGGGTAAAATTGCAGGAATTTCACTTATTTTGGGGCAAAATTGCAGAAATTTCACTTATTTCAGGGAAAAAAGGCAGAAATTTTCCTTATTTTGGGGCAAAAATGCAGAAATTCCCCTTATTTTGATTTAAAAAGGCTGAAATTCCCTTTATTTGGAGGCAAAAAGGCAGAAATTTCCCTTATTTTGGGGCAAAAAGACAGAAATTCCCCTTATTTTTTGGCAAAAACGCAGAAATTTCTTTTATTTTAGGGCAAAATTGCAAAAATTTCACTAATTTCAGGACATAATTCAAAAATTCCTTTTATTTTGGGGCAAAAAGACAGAAACTCCGTTTATTTTTGGGTAAAAAGGCAGAAATTTCACTTACTTTGTTGTAAAAAGTTAGAAATTCCTCTTATTTTGAGGCAAAAATGAAGAAATTTCCCTTTTTTGTGGCAAAAGGTATACATTTCCCTTATTCTCGGGCAAAAAAGCAGAAATTCCCCGTATTTTGGAGCAAAACTGCAGAAATTCCCCTAATTGTGGGGCAAAAAGGCAGAAATTCCCTATATGTTGGGGCAAAAAGACAAAAATTCTCCTTATTTTGGAACAAAACTCAGAAATTCCACTTATTTTGGGGCAAAATTCCAGAAATTTCTCTTATTTTGGGCAAAATAGCAGAAATTTCACTTATTTTGGGGCAAAATTGCAGAAATTTCACTTATTTCAGGGAAAAAGGCAGAAATTTTCCTTATTTTGGGGCAAAAAGGCAGAAATTCTTAATATTTTGTGGCAAAAATGCAGAAATTCCCCTTATTTTGAGGTATAAAGGCTGAAATTCCCCTTATTTGGGGGCAAAAAGGCAGAAATTCCCCTTATTTTGTGGCAAAAAGGCAGAAATTTCTATTATTTTGGGGCAAAATTGCAGAAGTTTCACTTATTTCAGGGCATAATTCAAAAATTCCTTTTATTTTTGGGCAAAAAGACAGAAATTCCGTTTATTTTTGGGTATAAATGCAGAAATTTCACTTATTTTGAGGTAAAAAGGCAGAAATTCCTCTTATTTTAGGGCAAAAATGAAGAAATTCCTTTTTTTTGTGGGAAAAGGTATACATTCCTCTTACTTTCGGGATAAAAAGCAGAAATTCCTCGTATTTTGAAGCAAAATTGCAGAAATTCTCATAATTTTCGGGCAAAAAGGCAGAAATTCTCCTTATTTTGGGGCAAAAAGAAAGATAATCTCTTTTTTTCGGGAGCAAACGGTCAGAAATTTTCCTTATTTTGGGGCAAAATTGCAGAAATTTCCTTTACATTGGGGCAAAATTGCAGAAATTTCCCTTATTTTGGGGCAAAATTGCAGAAATTTCACTTATTTCAGGGTAATAAGTCAGAAATTCCCCTTATTTTGGGGCAAAAAAGACAGAAATTCCCTTTGTTTTGGGGGAAAAATACAGAAATTTTACTTATTTAGAGGCAAAAAGGCAGAAATTTTTCTTATTTTGGAGCAAAAATGAAGAAATTTCCCTTTATATGGCAAAAAGGT
Source organism: Micromys minutus (assembly GCF_963924665.1). Lineage (NCBI taxonomy): Eukaryota > Metazoa > Chordata > Mammalia > Rodentia > Muridae > Micromys > Micromys minutus. Next base: position 101,000 of record NW_027667930.1, read on the forward strand.
ATGCATTCCCATTATTTTCGGGCAAAAAGGCACTAATTCCCCGTATTTTGGAGCAAAATTGCAGAAATTCCCCTAATTTTGGGGCAAAAGGCAGAAATTCTCTTTATTTTGGGGCAAAATCAGAAATTCCCCTTATTTTGGGGCAAAATTCCAGAAATTTCCTTTATTTTGAAGCAAAATTGCAGGAATTTACCATATTTTGGGGCAAAATTGCAGAAATTTCTCTTATTTGAGGCAAAATTGCAGAAATTTCACTTATTTTCAGGTAAAAAGTCTCAAATTTTCTTTATTTTGGGGCAAAAAGTGAGAAAATCCTCTTATTTTGGGGCAAAATTCCAGAAATGTCCCTTATTATGGGGAAAAATGGCAGAAATTTCCCTTATTTTAGGGCAAAATTGCAGAAATTTCACTTATTTCAGAGAAAAAAAACAAAACTTTTTCTTACTTTGGGACAAAAAGGCAGAAATTCACCTTATTTTGGGGTTAAATTGCAGAAATTTCACATATTTCAGGACAAAAAGGCAGAAATTTCCCTTATTTTGGGGCAAAATTGCAGAAATTTCACTTATTTTAGGAAAAAAAGGCAGAAATTTTTTTTATTTGGGGGCAAAAAGACAGAAATTTCGCTTATTTTGTGGCAAAAATGCAGAAATTTCTTTTATTTTGGGGTAAATTTGCAGAAATTTTACTTATTTCAGGGCATAATTCAAAAATTCTTTTTATTTTGGGGCAAAAAGACAGAAATTCCGTTTATTTTGGGGTAAAAAGGCAGAAATTTCACTTATTTTGAGGTAAAAAGGCAGAAATTCCTTTTTTTGAGGCAAAAATGAAGAAATTTCTCTTTTTTGTTGCAAAAGGTATACATTCCCCTTACTTTCGGGATAAAAAGCAGAAATTCCCCGTATTTTGGAGCAAAATTGCAGAAATTCTGCTTATTTTGGGGCAAAAATACAGAAAATCTCCTTTTTCAGGAGCAAACAGTCAGAAATTCCCCATATTGTGGGGCAAAATTGCAGAAATTTTTTTTTACATTGGGGAAATTGCAGAAATTTCCCTTATTTTAAGGCAAAATTGCAGAAATTTCACTTATTTCAGGTTAATAAGTCAGAAATTCCTCATATATTGGGGCAAAATTGCAAAAATTTCTTTTACATTGGGGCAAAATTGCAGAAATTTCTCTTATTTTCTGTCAAAATTGCAGATATTTCACTTATTTCAGGGTAATAAGTCAGAAATTCCCCTTATTTTGGGGCAATAAAGACAGAAATTCCCTTTGTTTTCGGGGAAAAAGACAGAAATTATTTAGAGGCAAAAATGCAGAAATTCCCCTTATTTTGAAGCAAAAATGAAAAAATTTCCATTTTTATGGCAAAAAGGTATGCATTCCCATTATTTTCAGGCAATAAGGCAGAAATTCCCCGTATTTTGGAGCAAAATTGCAGAAATTCCCCTAATTTTGGGGCAAAAGGCAGAAATTCCCTTTATGTTGGGGCAAAAATCAGAAATTCCCCTTATATTTGGGGCAAAATTCCAGAAATTTCCTTTATTTTGGGGCAAATTTGCAGAAATTCACCTTATTTTGTAGTAAAATTGCAGAAATTTCACATATTTCAGTGCAAAAAGGCAGAAATTTCCCTTATTTTGGGGCAAAATTGCAGAAATTTCACTTATTTCAGTGTAAGAAGTCAGAAATTCCCATTATTTTGGGGCAAAAAAGACAGAAATTCCCTTTGTTTTGGGGGAAATAGACAGAAATTCCACTTATTTAGAGGCAAAAAAGCCGAAATTCTTCTTATTTTGGAGCAAAAATGAAGAAATTTTCCTCTTTTATGGCAAAAACTTATGCATTTCCTCTATTTTTGGGCAAAATGCAGAAATTCCCCATATTTTGGAGCAAAATTACAGAAATTCCTTTAATTCTGGGGCAAAAAGGCAGAAATTCCCTATATGTTGGGGCAAAAAGAAAGAAATTCTCCTTATTTTGTGGCAAAACTCATAAATTCCCCTTATTTTGGGGCAGAATTCCAGAAATTTCCATTAATTTGGGGCAAAATTGCAGAAATTTCACTTATTTTGGGGCAAAATTGCAGAAATTTCACTTATTTCAGGGAAAAAGGCAGAAATTTTCTTTATTTTGGGGCAAAAATGCAGAAATTCCATTTATTTTGAGTTAAAAAGGCTGAAATTCCCTTTATTTGGGGGCAAAAAGGCAGAAATTTCCCTTATTTTGGGGCAAAAAAACAAAAATTCTCCTTATTTTGTGGCAAAAATGCAGAAATTTCTTTTACTTTGGGGCAAAATTGCAGAAATTTCACCTATTTCAGGGAATAATTCAAAAATTCCTTTTATTTTGGAGCAAAAAGTCAGAAATCCGTTTATTTTTGGGTAAAAACGCAGAAATTTCACTTATTTTGAGGTAAAAAGGCAGAAATTCCTCTTATTTTGGGGCAAAAATTAAGAAATTTCCCTTATTTTGTGGCAAAAGGTATACATTCCCCATACTTTCGGGATAAAAAGCAGAAATTCCCCGTATTTTGAAGCAAAATTGCAGAAATTCTCTCAATTTTCGTGCAAAAATGCAGAAATTTTCATTATTTTGGGGCAAAAAACAGAAAAATCTCCTTTTTCGGAAGCAAACAGTCAGAAATTCCTCTTATTTTGGGGCAAAATTGCAGAAATTTTCTTTATTTTGGGGCAAAATTGCAGAAATTCACCTTATTTTTGGGTAAAATTGCAGAAATTTCACATATTTCAGGGCAAAAAGGCAGAAATTTTCCTTATTTTGGGGCAAAATTACAGAAATTTCACTTATTTCAGTGTAAGAAGTCAGAAATTCTTCTTATTTTGGGGCAAAAAAGACAGAAATTCTTTTTGTTTTGGGGGAAATAGACAGAAATTCCACTTATTTAGAGGCAAAAAAGCCGAAATTCTTCTTATTTTGGAGAAAAAATGAAGAAATTTTCCTCTTTTATGGCAAAAACTTATGCATTTCCTCTATTTTCGGGCAAAATGCAGAAATTCCCCGTATTTTGGAGCAAAATTACAGAAATACCTTTAATTCTGGGGCAAAAAGGCAGAAATTCCCTATATGTTGGGGCAAAAAGACAGAAATTCTCCTTATTTTGTGGCAAAACTCATAAATTCCCCTTATTTTGGGGCAGAATTCCAGAAATTTCCCTTATTTTGGGGCAAAATTGCAGAAATTTCACTTATTTTGGGGCAAAATTGCAGAAATTTCACTTATTTCAGGGAAAAAAGGCAAAAATTTTCCTTATTTTGGGGCAAAAATGCAGAAATCCCCCTTATTTCGAGTTAAAAGGGCTGAAATTCCCTTTATTTTGGGGCAAAAAGGCAGAAATTTCCCTTATTTTGGGGCAAAAGAACAAAAATTCCCCTTATTTTGTGGCAAAAATGCAGAAATTTCTTTTACTTTGGGGCAAAATTGCAGAAATTTCAGCTATTTCAGGGCATAATTCAAAAATTCCTTTTATTTTGGGGCAAAAAGTCAAAATCTGTTTATTTTTGGGTAAAAAGGCAGAAATTTCACTTATTTTGAGGTAAAAAGGCAGAAATTCCTCTTATTTTGGGGCAAAAGTTAAGAAATTTCCCTTTTTTTGTGGCAAAAGGTATACATTCCTTTTACTTTCAGGATAAAAAGCAGAAATTCCCTGTATTTTGAAGCAAAATTGCAGAAATTCTCTCAATTTCGTGCAAAAAGAAAGAAATTCTTCTTATTTTGGGGCAAAAAACAGAAAATTCTCCTTTCGGGAGCAAACAGTCAGAAATTTCCCTTATTTTGGGGCAAAATTGCAGAAATTTTTTTTACATTGGGGCAAAATTGCAGAAATTTCCCTTATTTTGGGGCAAAGTTGCAGACATTTCACTTATTTCAGGGTAATAAGTCAGAAATTCCCTTTATTTTGGGGCAAAAAAGACAGAAATTCCCTTTGTTTGGGTGAAAAAAGACAGAAATTCCACTTATTTAGAGGCAAAAAGGCAGAAATTCCCTTTATTTTAAAGCAAAAATGAAGAAATTTCCCTTTTTATAGCAAAAAGGTATGCATTCCTATTATTTTTGGGCAAAAAGGCAGAAATTCCCCGTATTTTAGAGCAAAATTGCAGAAATTCCCCTAATTGTTTGGCAAAAGTCAGAAATTCCCTTTATTTTGGAGCAAAAATGAAGAAGTTTCCCTTTTTATAGCAAAAAGGTATGCATTCCTATTATTTTCGGGCAAAAAGGCAGAAATTCCCCGTATTTTAGAGCAAAATTGCAGAAATTCCCCTAATTGTGGGGCAAAAGGCAGAAATTCCCTTTATTTTGGAGCAAAAATGAAGAAATTTACCTTTTTATGGTAAAAAGTTATGAATTCCCATTATTTTCGGGCAAAAAGGCAGAAATTCCCTGTATTTTAGAGCAAAATTGCAGAAATTCCCCTAATTTTGGGGCAAAAGGCAGAAATTCCCTTTATTTTGGGGCAAAAATCAGAAATTCCTCTTATTTTGGGGCAAAATTCCAGAAATTTCCTTTATTTTTGAGGCAAAATTGCAGGAATTTACCTTATTTTGGGGCAAAATTGCAGAAATTTCTCTTATTTGGGGCAAAATTAAAGAAATTTAACTTATTTTCAGATAAAAAGGCTGAAATTTCCTTTATTTTGGGATAAAAAGAGAGAAATAATCCTTATTTTGGGGCAAAATTGCAGAAATTTCCCTTATTATGGGGAAAAATTGCAGAAATTTCCCTTATTTTAGGGCAAAATTGCAGAAATTTCACTTATTTCAGAGAAAAAAATCAAAAATTTTTCTTTTTTTGGGGCAAAAAGACAGAAATTCCCATTATTTTGGGGCAAAAAGGCAGAAATTCACCTTATTTTGGGGTAAAATTACAGAAATTTCATATATTTCAGGGCAAAAAGGCAGAAATTTCCCTTATTTTGGGGCAAAATTGCAGAATTTTCACTTATTTTAGGGTAATAAGTCAGAAATTCCCCTTATTTTGGGGCAAAAGAGACAGAAATTCCCTTTGTTTTGGGGGAAAAAGACAGAAATTCCACTTATTTAGAGGCAAAAAGGCAGAAATTTCCCTTATTTTAGAGCAAAAATGAAGAAATTTCCCTTTTTATGGCAAAAAGTTATGCATTCCCATTATGTTCAGGCAAAAAGGTAGAAATTCCCTGTATTTTGGAGCAAAATTGCTGAAATTCCCCTAATTTTGGGGCAAAATGCAGAAATTCCCTTTATGCTGAGGCAAAAATCAGAAATTCCCCTTATTTTGGGGCAAAATTCCAGGAAATTCATTTATTTTGGGGAAAAATTGCAGGAATTTACCTTATTTTGGGGCAAAATTGTAGAAATTTCTCTTATTTGGTGCAAAATTGCAGAAATTTCACTTATTTTCAGGTAAAAAGGCTGAAATTTCCTTAATTTTGGGGCAAAAAGAATGAAATTCCTCTTCTTTTAGGGCAAAATTGCAGAAATTTCCCTTATTATGGGGAAAAATTGCAGAAATTTGACTTATTTCAGAGAAAAAAATCAAAAATTTTTCTTTTTTTTTTGGGCAAACAGGCAGAAATCTCCATTATTTTTGGGCAAAAAGGCAGAAATTGACCTTATTTTGGGGTAAAATTGCAGAAATTTCACATATTTCAGGGCAAAAAGGTAGAAATTTCCCTTATTTTGGGGCAAAATTGCAGAAATTTCACTTATTTCAGGGTAATAAGTCAGAAATTCCCCTTATTTTGGGGCAAAAAAAACAGAAATTCCCTTTGTTTTGAGGGAAAAAGACAGAAATTCCACTTATTTAGAGTTAAAAATGCAGAAATTTCCGTTATTTTAGAGCAAAAATGAAGAAATTTCCCTTTTTATGGCAAAAAACTATGCATTCCCATTATTTCGGGCAAAAAGGCAGAAATTCCCCGTATTTCGGAGCAAAATTGCAGAAATTCCCCTTATTTTAGAACAAAAGGCAGAAATTCCTTTTATTTTGGGGCAAAAATCAGAAAATCCCCTTATTTTGGGGCAAAATTCCAGAAATTTCCATTATTTGGGGTAAAATTGCAGAAATTTCACTTATTTTCAGATAAAAAGGCTGAAATTTCCTTTATTTTGGGGCAAATAGGGAGAAATTCCTCTTATTTTGTGGCAAAATTGCAGAATTTTCCCTTATGGAGAAAAATTGCAGAAATTTCCCTTCTTTTAGGGCAAAATTGCAGAAATTTCACTTATTTCCGAGAAAAAAAGCAAAAATTTTTCTTATTTTGGGACAAAAAGGCAGAAATTCCCATTATTTTGGGGCAAAAAGGCAGAAATTCACTTTATTTTGGGGTAAAATTGCAGAAATTTCACATATTTTAGGGCAAAAAGTCAGAAATTTCCCCTATTTTGGGGCAAAATTGCAGAAATTTCACTTATTTCAGGGTAATAAGTCAGAAATTCCTCTTATTTTGGGGCAAAAAAGACAGAAATTCCCTTTGTTTTGGGGGAAAAAGACAGAAATTCCACTTATTTAGAGGCAAAAAAGCCGAAATTCTTCTTATTTTGGAACAAAAATGAAGAAATTTTCCTCTTTTATGCCAAAAACTTATGCATTTCCTCTATTTTCTGGCAAAATGCAGAAATTCCCCGTATTTTGGAGCAAAATTGCAGAAATTCCTCTAATTCTGGGGCAAAAAGGCAGAAATTCCCTATACGTAGGGGCAAAAAGACAGAAATTCTCCTTATTTTGGGGCAAAACTCAGAATTTCCCCTTATTTTGGGGCAAAATTGCAGAAATTTTTCTTTTTTGGTGCAAAATTGCAGAAATTTCACTTATTTTCAGGTAAAAAGGCTGAAATTTCCTTAATTTTGGGGCAAAAAGAATGAAATTCCTCTTCTTTTGGGGCAAAATTGAAGAAATTTCCCTTATTATAGGGAAAAATTGCAGAAATTTCACTTATTTCAGAGAAAAAATCAAAAATTTTTCTTTTTTGGGCAAAAAGGCAGAAATTTCCATTATTTTGGGGCAAAAAGGCAGAAATTGACCTTATTTTGGGGTAAAATTGCAGAAATTTCACATATTTCAGGGGCTTAAAGGTAGAAATTTCCCTTATTTTTTGGCAAAATTGCAGAAATTTCACTTATTTCAGGGTAATAAGTCAGAAATTCCCCTTATATTTGGGCAAAAAAGACAGAATTTCCCTTTGTTTTGAGGGAAAAAGACAGAAATTCCACTTATTTAGAGTTAAAAATGCAGAAATTCCCGTTATTTTGGAGCAAAAATGAAGAAATTTCCCTTTTTATGGCAAAAAAGTATGCATTCAAATTATTTTCGGGGAAAAAGGCAGAAATTCCCCGTATTTTGGAGCAAAATTGCAGAAATTCCGCTTATTTTAGGGCAAAAGGCAGAAATTCCTTTTATTTTGGGGGCAAAAATCAGAAAATTCCCTTATTTGGGGGAAAATTTCAGAAATTTCCATTATTTGGGGTAAAATTGCAGAAATTTCACTTATTTTCAGGTAAAAAGGCTGAAATTTCCTTTATTTTGTGGCAAATAGGGAGAAATTCCTCTTATTTTGGGGCAAAATTGCAGAATTTTCCCTTATGGGGAAAAATTGCAGAAATTTCCCTTCTTTTAGGGCAAAATTGCAGAAATTTCAATTATTTCCGAGAAAAAAAGCAAAAATTTTTCTTATTTTGGGACAAAAATGCAGAAATTCCCATTATTTTGGGGCAAAAAGGCAGAAATTCACTTTATTTTGGGGTAAAATTGCAGAAATTTCACATATTTTAGGGCAAAAAGGCAGAAATTTGCCTTATTTTGGGGCGAAATTGCAGAAATTTCACTTATTTCAGGGTAATAAGTCAGAAATTCCCCTTATTTTGTGGCAAAAAAGACAGAAATTCCCTTTGTTTTGGGGGAAAAAGACAAAAATTCCACTTATTTAGAGACAAAAAAGCCGAAATTCTTCTTATTTTGGAGCAAAAATGAAGAAATTTTCCTCTTATATGCCAAAAACTTATGCATTTCCTCTATTTTCTTGCAAAATGCAGAAATTCCCCGTATTTTGAAGCAAAATTGCAGAAATTCCTCTAATTCAGGGGCAAAAAGGAAGAAATTCCCTATATGTTGGGGCAAAAAGACAGAAATTCTCCTTATTTTGGGGCAAAACTCAGAATTTCCCCTTATTTTGGGGCAAAATTCCAGAAATTTCCCTTATTTTGGGGCAAAATTGCAGAAATTTCACTTATTTTGGTGCAAAATTGCAGAAATTTCACTTATTTCAGGGAAAAAGCCAGAAATTTTCCTTATTTTGGGGCAAAAATGCAGAAATTCCCCTTATTCTGAGGTAAAAAGGCTGAAGTTCCCCTTATTTGGGGGCAAAAAGGCAGAAATTTTCCTTATTTTGGGGCAAAAAAACAGAAATTCTTATTTTGTTGCAAAAATGCAGAAATTTCTTTTCTTTTGGGGCAAAATTGCAGAAATTTCACTTATTTCAGGGCATAATTCAAAAATTCCTTTTATTTTGGGGCAAGAAGACAGAAATTCCGTTTATTTTTTGGGTAAAAAGGCAGAAATTTCACTTATTTTGAGGTAAAAAGGCAGAAATTCCTCTTATTTTGGGGCAAAAATGAAGAAATTTCCCTTTTTTGTGGCAAAGGGTATACATTCCCCTTACTTTCGGGATAAAAAGCAGAAATTCCCCATATTTTGAATCAAAATTGCAGAAATTCTCTCAATTTTCGTGCAAAAAGGGAGAAATTCTCCTTATTTTGGGGCAAAAAGACAGATAATCTCCTTTTTCTGGAGCAAACAGTCAGAAATTCCCCTTATTTTAAGGCAAAATTGCAGAAATTTCCTTTACATCGGGGCAAAATTGAAAAAATTTCCCTTATTTTGGGGCACAGTTGCAGAAATTTCACTTATTGGAGGGGAATATGTCAAAAATTCCCCTTATTTTGGGGCAAAAAAGACAGAAATTTCCTTTGTTTTGGGGGCAAAAGACAGAAATTCCACTTATTAAGAGGCAAAAAGGCAGAAATTCCCTTTATTTTGAAGCAAAAATTAAAAAAATTTCCCTTATTATGGCAAAAAGATATGCATTCCCATTATTTTCGGGCAAAAAAGCAGAAATTCCCCGTATTTTGGAGCAAAATTGCAGAAATTCCTTTAATTTTGGGGCAAAAGGCAGAAATTCCCTTTATTTTGGGGCAAAAATCAGAAATTCCCCTTATTTTGGGGCAAAATTTCAGAAATTTCCTTTATTTTTGAGACAAAATTGCAGGAATTTACCTTATTTTGGGGCAAAATTGCAGAAATTTTACTAATTTTCAGGTAAAAAGGCTGAAATTTCCTTTATTTTGGGGCAAAAAGAAAGAAATTCCTTTTATTTTAAGGCAAAATTACAGAAATTTCCCTTATGTTGGGAAAAATTGCAGAAATTTCCTTTATTTTAGGGCAAAATTGCAGAAATTTCACTTATTTCAGAGAAAAAAAACAAAAATTTTTCTTATTTTGGGGCAAAAAGGCAGAAATTCACATTATTTTGGGCAAAAAGTCAGAAATTCACCTTATTTTAGGGTAAAATTGCAGAAATTTCACATATTTCAGGGCAAAAAGGCAGAAATTTCCGTTATTTTGGGGCAAAATTGCAGAAATTTCACTTATTTTAGGGTAATAAGTCAAAAATTCCCCTTATTTTCGGGCAAAAAAGACAGAAATTCCCTTTGTTTTGGGGGAAAAAGACAGAAATTCCACTTATTTAGAGGCAAAAAAGCCGAAATTCTTCTTATTTTGGAGCAAAAATGAAGAAATTTTCCTCTTTTATGAAAAAAACTTATGCATTTCCTCTATTTTCTGGCAAAATGCAGAAATTCCCGTATTTTGAAGCAAAATTGCAGAAATTCCTCTAATTCTCGGGCAAAAAGGCTAAAATTCCCTATATGTTGGGGCAAAAAGACAGAAATTCTCCTTATTTTGGGGCAAAACTCAGAATTTCCCCTTTTTTGGGGGCAAAATTCCAGAAATTTCCCTTATTTTGAGGCAAAATTGCAGAAATTTCACTTATTTTGGGGCAAAATTGCAGAAATTTCACTTATTTCAGGGTAATAAGTCAGAAATTTTCCTCATTTTGGGGCAAATATGCAGAAATTCCCCTTATTTTGAGGTAAAAAGGCTGAAGTTCCACTTATTTGGGGGCAAAAAGGCAGAAATTTCCCTTATTTGGAGGCAAAAAAACAGAAATTCTCCTTATTTTGTGGCAAAAATGCAGAAATTTCTTTTGTTTTGGGGCAAAATTGCAGAAATTTCACTTATTTCAGGGCATAATTAAAAAATTCCTTTTATTTTGGGGCAAGAAGACAGAAATTCCGTTTATTTTTTGAGTAAAATGGCAGAAATTTCACTTATTTTGAGGTAAAAAGGCAGAAATTCCTCTTATTTTGGGGCAAAAATGAAGATATTTCCCTTTTTTGTGGCAAAAGGTATACATTCCCCTTACTTTCGGGATAAAAAGCAGAAATTCCCCGTATTTTGAAGCAAAATTGCAGAAATTCTCTCAATTTTCGTGCAAAAAGGTAGAAATTCTCCTTATTTTGGGGCAAAAAGACAGAAAATCTCCTTTTTCGGGAGCAAACAGTCAGAAATTCCCCTTATTTTGGGGCAAAATTGCAGAAATTTCCTTTACATCGGGGCAAAATTGAAAAAATTTCCCTTATTTTGGGGCAAAGTTGCAGAAATTTCACTTATTGCAGGGGAATATGTCAAAAATTCCCCTTATTTTGGGGTAAAAAAGACAGAAATTTCCTTTGTTTTGGGGGCAAAAGATAGAAATTCCACTTATTAAGAGGTAAAAAGGCAGAAATTCCCTTTATTTTGGAGGAAAATAGAAAAATTTCCCTTTTTATGGCAAAAAGGTATGCATTCCCATTATTTTCGGGCAAAAAGGCAGAAATTCCCCGTATTTTGGAGCAAAATTGCAGAAATTCCTTTAATTTTGGGGCAAAAGGCAGAAATTCCCTTTATTTTGGAGCAAAAATCAGAAATTCCCCTTATTTTGGGGCAAAATTTCAGAAATTTCCTTTATTTTTGAGACAAAATTGCTGGAATTTACCTTATTTTGGGGCAAAATTGCAGAAATTTTACTAATTTTCAGGTAAAAAGGCTGAAATTTCCTTTATTTTGGGGCAAAAAGGGAGAAATTCCTTTTATTTTAAGGCAAAATTACAGAAATTTCCCTTATGTTGGGAAAAATTGCAGAAATTTCCTTTATTTTAGGGCAAAATTGCAGAAATTTCACTTATTTCAGAGAAAAAAAACAAAAATTTTTCTTATTTTGGGGCAAAAAGGCAGAAATTCACATTATTTTGGGCAAAAAGTCAGAAATTCACCTTATTTTAGGGTAAAATTGCAGAAATTTCACATATTTCAGGGCAAAAAGGCAGAAATTTCCGTTCTTTTGGGGCAAAATTGAAGGAATTTCACTTATTTCAGTGTAATAAGTCAAAAATTCCCCTTATTTTCGGGCAAAAAAGACAGAAATTCCCTTTGTTTTGAAGGAAAAAGACAGAAATTCCACTTATTTAGAGGCAAAAAAGCAGAAATTCTTCTTATTTTGGAGCAAAAATGAAGAAATTTTCCTTGTTTATTTTAAAAAATTATGCATTCCCCTTATTTTCGGGCAAAAAGGCAGAAATTCCCTGTATTTTGGAGCAAAATTGCAGAAATTCCCCTAATTGTAGGGCAAAAATGCAGAATTTCCCTATATGTTGGGGCAAAAAGACAGAAATTCTCCTTATTTTGGGGCAAAACTCAGAAATTCCCCTTATTTTGGGGCAAAATTCCAGAAATTTTTATTATTCTGGGGCAAAATTGCAGAAATTTCACGTATTGTGGAGCAAAATTTCAGAAATTATACTTATTTCAGGGAAAAAAGCAGAAATTTTCCTTATTTTGAGGCAAAAAAGGCAGAAATTTCCCTTATTTTGAGGTAAAAAGGCTGAAATTCCCTTTATTTGTGGGAAAAGAGGCAGAAATTTACCTTATTTTGGGGCAAAATTGCAGAAATTTCACTTATTTCAGGGTAATAATTAATAAATTCCCCTTATTTTGGGGCAAAAAAGACAGAAATTCCCTTTGTTTTGGAGGAAAAAGACAGAAATTCCACTTATTCAGAGGCAAAAAGGCAGAAATTTTCCTTATTTTGGAGCAAAAATGAAGAAATTTACCTTTTTATGGCAAAAAGGTATGCATTCCCCTTACTTTCAGGATAAAAAGCAGAAATTCCCCGTATTTTGAAGCAAAATTGCAGAAATTCTCATAATTTTCGGGCAAAAAGGCAGAAATTCTCCTTATTTTGGGGCAAAAACAGAAAATCTCTTTTTTTTGGGAACAAACAGTCAGAAATTCCCTTTATTTTGGGGCAAGATTGCAGAAATTTCCTTTACATTGGGGCAAAATTGCAGAAATTTCACTTATTTCAGAGAAAAAAAACAAAAATTTTTCTTATTTTGGGGCAAAAAGGCAGAAATTCACATTATTTTGGGCAAAAAGTCAGAAATTCACCTTATTTTAGGGTAAAATTGCAGAAATTTCACATATTTCAGGGCAAAAAGGCAGAAATTTCCGTTATTTTGGGGCAAAATTGCAGAAATTTCACTTATTTTAGGGTAATAAGTCAAAAATTCCCCTTATTTTTGGGCAAAAAAGACAGAAATTCCCTTTGTTTTGGGGGAAAAAGACAGAAATTCCACTTATTTAGAGGCAAAAAAGCCGAAATTCTTCTTATTTTGGAGCAAAAATGAAGAAATTTTCCTCTTTTATGAAAAAAACTTATGCATTTCCTCTATTTTCTGGCAAAATGCAGAAATTCCCCGTATTTTGAAGCAAAATTGCAGAAATTCCTCTAATTCTCGGGCAAAAAGGCTAAAATTCCCTATATGTTGGGGCAAAAAGACAGAAATTCTCCTTATTTTGGGGCAAAACTCAGAATTTCCCCTTTTTTGGGGGCAAAATTCCAGAAATTTCCCTTATTTTGAGGCAAAATTGCAGAAATTTCACTTATTTTGGGGCAAAATTGCAGAAATTTCACTTATTTCAGGGTAATAAGTCAGAAATTTTCCTCATTTTGGGGCAAATATGCAGAAATTCCCCTTATTTTGAGGTAAAAAGGCTGAAGTTCCACTTATTTGGGGGCAAAAAGGCAGAAATTTCCCTTATTTGGAGGCAAAAAAACAGAAATTCTCCTTATTTTGTGGCAAAAATGCAGAAATTTCTTTTGTTTTGGGGCAAAATTGCAGAAATTTCACTTATTTCAGGGCATAATTAAAAAATTCCTTTTATTTTGGGGCAAGAAGACAGAAATTCCGTTTATTTTTTGAGTAAAATGGCAGAAATTTCACTTATTTTGAGGTAAAAAGGCAGAAATTCCTCTTATTTTGGGGCAAAAATGAAGATATTTCCCTTTTTTGTGGCAAAAGGTATACATTCCCCTTACTTTCGGGATAAAAAGCAGAAATTCCCCGTATTTTGAAGCAAAATTGCAGAAATTCTCTCAATTTTCGTGCAAAAAGGTAGAAATTCTCCTTATTTTGGGGCAAAAAGACAGAAAATCTCCTTTTTCGGGAGCAAACAGTCAGAAATTCCCCTTATTTTGGGGCAAAATTGCAGAAATTTCCTTTACATCGGGGCAAAATTGAAAAAATTTCCCTTATTTTGGGGCAAAGTTGCAGAAATTTCACTTATTGCAGGGGAATATGTCAAAAATTCCCCTTATTTTGGGGCAAAAAAGACAGAAATTTCCTTTGTTTTGGGGGCAAAAGATAGAAATTCCACTTATTAAGAGGTAAAAAGGCAGAAATTCCCTTTATTTTGGAGGAAAATAGAAAAATTTCCCTTTTTATGGCAAAAAGGTATGCATTCCCATTATTTTCGGGCAAAAAGGCAGAAATTCCCCGTATTTTGGAGCAAAATTGCAGAAATTCCTTTAATTTTGGGGCAAAAGGCAGAAATTCCCTTTATTTTGGAGCAAAAATCAGAAATTCCCCTTATTTTGGGGCAAAATTTCAGAAATTTCCTTTATTTTTGAGACAAAATTGCTGGAATTTACCTTATTTTGGGGCAAAATTGCAGAAATTTTACTAATTTTCAGGTAAAAAGGCTGAAATTTCCTTTATTTTGGGGCAAAAAGGGAGAAATTCCTTTTATTTTAAGGCAAAATTACAGAAATTTCCCTTATGTTGGGAAAAATTGCAGAAATTTCCTTTATTTTAGGGCAAAATTGCAGAAATTTCACTTATTTCAGAGAAAAAAAACAAAAATTTTTCTTATTTTGGGGCAAAAAGGCAGAAATTCACATTATTTTGGGCAAAAAGTCAGAAATTCACCTTATTTTAGGGTAAAATTGCAGAAATTTCACATATTTCAGGGCAAAAAGGCAGAAATTTCCGTTCTTTTGGGGCAAAATTGAAGGAATTTCACTTATTTCAGTGTAATAAGTCAAAAATTCCCCTTATTTTCGGGCAAAAAAGACAGAAATTCCCTTTGTTTTGAAGGAAAAAGACAGAAATTCCACTTATTTAGAGGCAAAAAAGCAGAAATTCTTCTTATTTTGGAGCAAAAATGAAGAAATTTTCCTTGTTTATTTTAAAAAATTATGCATTCCCCTTATTTTCGGGCAAAAAGGCAGAAATTCCCTGTATTTTGGAGCAAAATTGCAGAAATTCCCCTAATTGTAGGGCAAAAATGCAGAATTTCCCTATATGTTGGGGCAAAAAGACAGAAATTCTCCTTATTTTGGGGCAAAACTCAGAAATTCCCCTTATTTTGGGGCAAAATTCCAGAAATTTTTATTATTCTGGGGCAAAATTGCAGAAATTTCACGTATTGTGGAGCAAAATTTCAGAAATTATACTTATTTCAGGGAAAAAAGCAGAAATTTTCCTTATTTTGAGGCAAAAAAGGCAGAAATTTCCCTTATTTTGAGGTAAAAAGGCTGAAATTCCCTTTATTTGTGGGAAAAGAGGCAGAAATTTACCTTATTTTGGGGCAAAATTGCAGAAATTTCACTTATTTCAGGGTAATAATTAATAAATTCCCCTTATTTTGGGGCAAAAAAGACAGAAATTCCCTTTGTTTTGGAAGAAAAAGACAGAAATTCCACTTATTCAGAGGCAAAAAGGCAGAAATTTTCCTTATTTTGGAGCAAAAATGAAGAAATTTACCTTTTTATGGCAAAAAGGTATGCATTCCCCTTACTTTCAAGATAAAAAGCAGAAATTCCCCGTATTTTGAAGCAAAATTGCAGAAATTCTCATAATTTTCGGGCAAAAAGGCAGAAATTCTCCTTATTTTGGGGCAAAAACAGAAAATCTCTTTTTTTTGGGAACAAACAGTCAGAAATTCCCTTTATTTTGGGGCAAGATTGCAGAAATTTCCTTTACATTGGGGCAAAATTGCAGAAATTTTCCTTATTTTGGGGCAAAATTGCAGAAATTTCACTTATTTCAGGGTAATAAGTCAGAAATTCCTTTTATTTTGGAGCAAAAAAAAAAGAAATTCCATTTGTTTTGGGGGAAAAAGACTGAAATTCCACTTATTTATAGGCAAAAAAGCAGAAATTCCCCATATTTTGGAGCAAAAATGAAGAAATTTCCCTTTTTATGGCAAAAAGTTATGCATTCCCATTATTTTCGGGCAAAAAGGCAGAAATTCCCCGTATTTTGGAGCAAAATTGCAGAAATTCCCCTAATTTTGGGGCAAAAGGCAGAAATTCCCTTTATTTTGGGGCAAAAATCAGAAATTCCTTTTATTTTGGGTCAAAATTCAGAAATTTTTTTATTTTGGGGCAAAATTGCAGGAATTTACCTTATTTTGGGGCAAAATTGAAGAAATTTCCCTTATTTGGGGCAAAATTGCAAAATTTCACTTATTTTCAGGTAAAAAGGCTGAAATTTCCTTTATTTTGGGGCAAAAAGTGAGAAATTCCACTTATTTTGGGGCAAACTTGCAGAAATTTCCTTTATTATGGGGAAAAATTGCAGAAATTTCCCTTATTTTAGGGCAAAATTGCAGAAATTTCACATACTTCAGAGAAAAAAAGCAAAAGTTTTTCTTATTTTGGGACAAAAAGGCAGAAATTCCCATTATTTTGGGGAAAAAGGCAGAAATTCACCTTATTTAGGGGTAAAATTGCAGAAATTTCACATATTTCAGGGCAAAAAGGAAGAAATTATCTGTATTTTGGCAAAATTGCAGAAATTCCCCTAGTTATGGGGCAAAAAGACAGAAATTCCCTATATGATGAGGCAAAAAGACAGAAATTCTCTTTATTTTGGGGCAAAACTTAGAAATTCTACTTATTTTGGGGCATAATTCCAGTAATTTCGCTTATTTGGGGGCAAAATTGCAGAAATTTCACTTATTTTGGGGCAAAATTGAATTAATTTTACTTATTTCAGAGAAAAAAGGCAGAAATTTTCCTTATTTTGGGGCAAAAAGTCAGAAATTCCTAATATTTTGTGGCAAAAATGCAGAAATTCCCCTTATTTTGAGGTAAAAAGGCTGAAATTCCCCTTATTTGGGGGCAAAGAGGCAGAAATTTCCTTAATTTTGGGGCAAAATTGAAGAAATTTCACGTATTTCAGGGTAATAATTCAGAAATTCCCCTTATTTTGGGGCAAAAAAGACAGAAATTCCCTTCTTTTTGGGGGAAAAAGACAGAAATTCCACTTATTTAGAGGCAAAAGCAGAAATTTTCCTTATTTTTGAGCAAAAATGAAGAAATTTTACTTTTTATGACAAAAAGGTATGCATTCCTATTATTTTCGGGATAAAAAGCAGAAATTCCCCGTATTTTGAAGTAAAATTGCAGAAATTCTCTAATTTTCAGGCAAAAAAGCAGAAATTCCCCTTATGTTGGGGCAAAAAGACAGAAAATCTCCTTTTTTCGGGAGAAAACAGTCAGAAATTCCTCTTATTTTGGGGCAAAATTGCAGAAAGTTCCTGTACATTTGAGCAAAATTGCAGAAATTTCCCTTATTTTGGGGCAAAATTGCAGAAATTTCACTTACTTCAGGGTAATAAGTCAGAAATTTCCCTTATTTTGGGGCAAAAAAGACAGAAATTCTCTTTGTTTTCATTGAAAAAGACAGAAATTCCACTTATTTAGATGCAAAAAAGCAGAAATTCCTTTTATTTTGGAGCAAAAATGAAGAAATTTCTTTTTTTATGGCAAAAAGGTATGCATTCCCATTATTTTCGTGCAAAAAGGCAGAAATTCCACGTATTTTGGAGCAAAATTGCAGAAATTCCCTTAATTTTGGGGCAAAAGGAAGAAATTCCCTTTATTTTGGGGCAAAATTGCAGAAATTCCCCTTATTTGTGGCAAAATTACAGAAATTTCACTTATTTTCAGGTAAAAAGTCTGAAATTTCCTTTGTTTTGGGGCAAAAAGGAAGAAATTCCCCTTATATTTGGGCAAAATTGCAGAAATCTCCCTTATTATGAGAAAAAATTGCAAAAATTTCCCTTATTTTAGCGCAAAATTGAAGAAATTTCACTTATTTCAGAGAAAAAAAGCAAAAATTTTTCTTATTTTGGGGCAAAAAGGCAGAAATTCACATTATTTTGGGGCAAAAAAGCAGAAATTCACCTTATTTAGGGGTAAAATTGCAGAAATTTCACATATTTCAGGGCAAAAAGGCAGAAATTACCCGTATTATGGAGCAAAATTGCAGAAATTCCCCTAATTGTTGTGCAAAAAGGCAGAAATTCCCTATATGTTGGGGCAAATAGACAGAAATTCTCCTTATTTTGGGGCAAAACTCAGAAATTCCAATTATTTTGGGGCAAAATTGCAGAAATTTCACTTACTTCAGAGAAAAAAGGCAGAAATTTTTCTTATTTTGGGGCAAAAAAGCAGAAATTCCTAATATTTTGTGGCAAAAACGCAGAAATTCCCCTTATTTTGAGGTAAAAAGGGTGAAATTCCCCTTATTTGTGGGCAAAAATGCAAAATTTTCCTTATTTTGGGGCAAAATTGCAGAAATTTCACTTATTTCAGGGTAATAAGTCAGAAATTCTTCTAGTTTTGGGGCAAAAAAGACCGAAAATCCCTTTGTTTTTGGGGGAAAAGACAGAAATTCCACTTATTTAGAGGCAAAAAAGCAGAAATTCCCCTTATTTTGAAGCAAAAATGAAGAAATTTCCCTTTTTTAAGGCAAAAAGGAATGCATTCTTCTTATTTTCGGGCAAAAAGGCAGAAATTCCCCGTATTTTGGAGCAAAATTGCAAAAATTCCCCTAATTGTGGGGCAAAAATGCAGAAATTCCCTATATGTTGGGGCAAAAAGACAGAAATTCTCCCTATTTTGGGGAAAAACTCAGAAATTCCACTTATTTTGGAGCAAAATTCCAGAAATTTCCCTTATTCTGGGGCAAAATTGCAGAAATTTCACTTATTTTGGGCAAAATTGCAGAAATTTCACTTATTTCAGGGGAAAAAAAAATTTGTTATTTTGGGGCAAAAAGGCAGAAATTCCCCTGATTTTGAGGTAAAAAGGCTGAAATTCCTTTTATTTGGGGGCAAAAAGGCAAAAATATCCCTTATTTTGGGGCGAAATAGCAGAAATTTCACTTATTTCAGGGTAATAAGTCAGAAATTCCCCTTAATTTGGGGCAAAAAAGATAGAAATTCCCTTTGTTTTTGGGGAAAAAGACAGAAATTCCACTTATTTAGAGGCAAAAAGGCAGAAATTCCTTTTATTTTGGAGCAACAAGAAAGAAATTTCCCTTTTTATGGCAAAAAGGTATGCATTTCCATTATTTTTGGGCATAAAGGCAGAAATTCCCCGTATTTTGAAGCAAAATTGCAGAAATTCTCCTAAATTTAGGGCAAAAGGCAGAAATTTCCTTTATTTTGGGACAAAAATCATAAATTCCCCTTATTTTGGGGCAAAATTCAAGAAATTTCCTTTGTTTTGGGGCAAAATTGCAGGAATTTATCTTATTTTAGGGCAAAATTTCAGAAATTTTTCTTATTTGGTGCAAAATTGCAGAAATTTCACTTATTTTCAGGTAAAAAGGCTGAAATTTCCTTTATTTTGTGGAAAAAGGGAGAAATTCCTCTAATTTTGGGGCAAAATTGCAGAAATTTCCCTTATTAATGGGAAAAATTTCAGAAATTTTCCTTTTTTTAGGGCAAAATTGCAGAAATTTCACTTATTTTAAGGTAAAAAGGCTGAAATTTCATTTATTTTGTGGCAAAAAGGGAGAAATTCCTCTAATTTTGGGGCAAAATTGCAGAAATTTCCCTTATTATTGGGAAAAATTTCAGAAATTTTCCTTATTTTAGGGCAAAATTGCAGAAATTTCACTTATTTCAGAGAAAAAAAGCAAAAATTTTTCTTATTTTGGGGCAAAATGGCAGAAATTCACATTATTTTGGGGTAAAATTGCAGAAATTTCACTTATTTTGGGGCAAAATTGCAGAAATTTTACATATTTCGGGTAAAAAAGGCAGAAATTTTTCTTATTTTGAGGCAAAAAAGGCAAAAATTTCCCTTATTTTGAGGTAAAAAGGCTGAAATTCCCTTTATTTGGGGGAAAAGAGGCAGAAATTTCCCTTATTTTGGGGCAAAATTGCAGAAATTTCACTTATTTCAGGGTAATTCGTCAGAAATTCCACTAATATTGAGGCAAAAAAGACAGAAATTCTCTTTGTTTTGGGGGAAAATGACAGAAATTCTACTTATTGAGAAGCAAAAAGGCAGAAATTCCCCTTAGTTTGGAGCAAAAATGAAGAAATTTCTTTTTTTTTATGGCAAAAAGTTATGCATTCCCCTTATTTTTGGGCAAAAAGGCAGAAATTCCCCGTATTTTGGAGCAAAATTGCAGAAATTCCCATAATTGTGGTGCAAAAAGGCAGAAATTCCCTATATGTTGGGGCAAAAAGACAGAAAATGTCCTTATTTTGGAGCAAAACTCAGAAATTCCACTTATTTTGGGGCAAAATTGCAGAAATTTCACTTATTTCAGAGAAAAAAGGCAGAAATTTTTCTTATTTTGGGGCAAAAAAGCAGAAATTCCTAATATTTTGTGGCAAAAATGCAGAAATTCCCCTTATTTTGAGGTAAAAAGGGTGAAATTCCCCTTATTTGTGGGCAAAAAGGCAAAAATTTTCATTATTTTGGGGCAAAATTGCAGAAATTTCACTTATTTCAGGGTTATAAGTCAGAAATTCTTCTTGTTTTGGGGCAAAAAAGACAGAAAATCCCTTTGTTTTTGGGGAAAAAGACAGAAATTCCACTTATTTAGAGGCAAAAAAGCAGAAATTCCCCTTATTTTGAAGCAAAAATGAAGAAATTTCCCTTTTTTAAGGCAAAAAGGAATGCATTCTTCTTATTTTCGGGCAAAAAGGCAGAAATTCCCCGTATTTTGGAGCAAAATTGCAAAAATTCCCCTAATTGTGGGGCAAAAATGCAGAAATTCCCTATATGTTGGGGCAAAAAGACAGAAATTCTCCCTATTTTGGGGAAAAACTCAGAAATTCCACTTATTTTGGAGCAAAATTCCAGAAATTTCCCTTATTCTGGGGCAAAATTGCAGAAATTTCACTTATTTTGGGCAAAATTGCAGAAATTTCACTTATTTCAGGGGAAAAAAATTTGTCATTTTGGGGCAAAAAGGCAGAAATTCCCCTGATTTTGAGGTAAAAAGGCTGAAATTCCTTTTATTTGGGGGCAAAAAGGCAAAAATATCCCTTATTTTGGGGCAAAATTGCAGAAATTTCACTTATTTCAGGGTAATAAGTCAGAAATTCCCCTTAATTTGGGGCAAAAAAGATAGAAATTCCCTTTGTTTTTGGGGAAAAAGACAGAAATTCCACTTATTTAGAGGCAAAAAGGCAGAAATTCCTTTTATTTTGAAGCAACAAGGAAGAAATTTCCCTTTTTATGGCAAAAAGGTATGCATTTCCATTATTTTTGGGCATAAAGGCAGAAATTCCCCGTATTTTGAAGCAAAATTGCAGAAATTCTCCTAAATTTGGGGCAAAAGGCAGAAATTCCCTTTATTTTGGGGAAAAAATCATAAATTCCCCTTATTTTGGGGCAAAATTCAAGAAATTTCCTTTGTTTTGGGGCAAAATTGCAGGAATTTATCTTATTTTAGGGCAAAATTTCAGAAATTTTTCTTATTTGGTGCAAAATTGCAGAAATTTCACTTATTTTCAGGTAAAAAGGCTGAAATTTCCTTTATTTTGTGGAAAAAGGGAGAAATTCCTCTAATTTTGGGGCAAAATTGAAGAAATTTCCCTTATTATTGGGAAAAATTTCAGAAATTATCCTTATTTTAGGGCAAAATTGCAGAAATTTCACTTATTTTAAGGTAAAAAGGCTGAAATTTCCTTTATTTTGTGGCAAAAAGGGAGAAATTCCTCTAATTTTGGGGCAAAATTGCAGAAATTTCCCTTATTATTGGGAAAAATTTCAGAAATTTTCCTTATTTTAGGGCAAAATTGCAGAAATTTCACTTATTTCAGAGAAAAAAAGCAAAAATTTTTCTTATTTTGGGGCAAAAAGGCAGAAATTCACATTATTTTGGGGCAAAAAGGCAGAAATTCACATTATTTTGGGGTAAAATTGCAGAAATTTCACTTATTTTGGGGCAAAATTGCAGAAATTTTACTTATTTCGGGTAAAAAAGGCAGAAATTTTCCTTATTTTGAGGCAAAAAAGGCAAAAATTTCCCTTATTTTGAGGTAAAAAGGCTGAAATTCCCTTTATTTGGGGGAAAGAGGCAGAAATTTCCCTTATTTTGGGGCAAAATTGCAGAAATTTCACTTATTTCAGGGTAATTCGTCAGAAATTCCACTTATATTGAGGCAAAAAAGACAGAAATTCTCTTTGTTTTGGGGGAAAATGACAGAAATTCTACTTATTGAGAAGCAAAAAGGCAGAAATTCCCCTTAGTTTGGAGCAAAATGAAGAAATTTCTTTTTTTTAAGGCAAAAAGTTATGCATTCCCCTTATTTTTGGGCAAAAAGGCAGAAATTCCCCGTATTTTGGAGCAAAATTGCAGAAATTCCCATAATTGTGGTGCAAAAAGGCAGAAATTCCCTATATGTTGGGGCAAAAAGACAGAAAATGTCCTTATTTTGGAGCAAAACTCAGAAATTCCACTTATTTTGGGGCAAAATTGCAGAAATTTCACTTATTTCAGGGAAAAAAGGCAGAAATTTTCTTTATTTTTTGGCAAAAAAGCAGAAATTCATAATATTTTGTGGCAAAAATGCAGAAATTCCCTTTATTTTGAGGTAAAAAGGCTGAAATTCCCCTTATTTGTTGGCAAAAAGGCAAAAATTTCCCTTATTTTGGGGCAAAATTGCAGAAATTTCACTTTTTTCAGGGTAATAAGTCAGAAATTTTTCTTATTTTGTCGCAAAAAAGACAGAAAATCCCTTTGTTTTGGGAGAAGAAAACAGAAATTCCACTTATATAGAGGCAAAAAGCAGAAATTCCCCTTATTTTGAAGCAAAAATGAAGAAATTTCCCTTTTTAAGGCAAAAAGGTATGCATTCTTCTAATTTTCGGGCAAAAAGGCAGAAATTCCCCGTATTTTGGAGCAAAATTGGAAAAATTCTCCTAATTGTGGGGCAAAAATGCAGAAATTCCCTATATGTTTGGGCAAAAAGACAGAAATTCTCCTTATTTGGGGGCAAAACTCTGAAATTCCACTTATTTTGGGGCAAAATTCCAGAAATTTCCCTTATTCTGGGGCAAAATTGCAGAAATTTCACTTATTTTGGGCAAAATTGCAGAATTTTCTCTTATTTCATGGAAAAAAAAGAAATTTTGTTATTTTGGGGCAAAAAGGCAGAAATTCCCCTTATTTTGAGGTAAAAAGGCTGAAATTCCCCTTATTTGGGGGCAAAAAGGCAGAAATATCCCTTATTTTGGGGCAAAATTTCAGAAATTTCACTTATTTCAGGGTAATAAGTCAGAAATTCCCCTTATTTTGGGGCAAAAAAGAAAGAAATTCCCTTTGTTTTGGGGGAAAAAGAAAGAAATTTCACTTATTTAGAGGCAAAAAGGCAGAAATTCCCCTTATTTTGGAGCAAAAATGAAGAAATTTCCCTTTTTATGGCAAAAAGGTATGCATTCCCATTATTTTCAGGCAAAAAGGCAGAAATTCCCCGTATTTTGGAGCAAAATTACAGAAATTGCCCTAATTTTGGGGCAAAAATCAGAAATTCCTTTTATTTTGGGGCAAAATTCCAGAAATTTCCTTTATTTTGGGGCAAAATTGCAAAAATTTTTCTTATTTGGGGCAAAATTGCAGAAATTTCACTTATTTTCAGGTAAAAAGGCTGAAATTTCCTTTATTTTGGGGCAAAAAGGGAGAAATTACCCTTATTTTGGGGCAAAATTGCAGAAATGTTCGTTATTATTGGGAAAAATTGCAGAAATTTTCCTTATTTTAGGGCAAAATTGCAGAAATTTCACTTACTTCAGAGAAAAAAAGCAAAACTTTTTCTTATTTTGGGGCAAAAAGGCAGAAATTCCCATTATTTTGGGGCAAAAAGGCAGAAATTCACCTTATTTAGGGGTAAAATTGCAGAAATTTCACATATTTCAGGGCAAAAAGGAAGAAATTTTCTGTATTTTGGAGCAAAATTGCAGAAATTCCCCTAGTTGTGGGGCAAGAAGACAGAAATTCCCTATATGTTGGGGCAAAAAGACAAAAATTATTTTTATTTTGTGGCAAAACTTAGAAATTCCACTTATTTTGGGGCAAAATTCCAGAAATTTCCCTTATTTTGGGGCAAAATTGCAGAAATTTCACTTATTTTGGGGCAAAATTGCCGAAATTTCACTTATTTCAGGGGAAAAAGGCAGAAATTTTCCTTATTTTGGGGCAAAAAGTCAGAAATTCCTAATATTTTGTGGCAAAAATGCAGAAATTCCCCTTATATTGAGGTAAAAAGGCTGAAATTCCCCTTATTTGGGGGCAAAGAGGCAGAAATTTCCCTTATTTTGGGGCAAAATTGGAGAAATATCACGTATTTCCTGGTAATAATTCAGAAATTCCCCTTATTATGGGGCAAACAAGACAGAAATTCCCTTTGTTTTGGGGGAAAAAGACAGAAATTCCACTTATTTAGAGGCAAAAAGGCAGAAATTTCCATTATTTTGGAGCAAAAATGAAGAAATTTACCTTTTTATGGCAAAAAGGTATGCATTCCTGTTATTTTTGGGATAAAAAGCAGAAATTCCCCGTATTTAGAAGCAAAATTGCAGAAATTCTCTAATTTTCAGGCAAAAAGGCAGAAATTCTTCTTATTTTGGGGCAAAAAGACAGAAAATCTCCTTTTTTCGGGAGCAAAGAGTCAGAAATGTCCCTTATTTTAAGGCAAAATTGCAGAAATTTCCTTTACTTTGGGGCAAAATTGCAGAAATTTCCCTTATTTTGGGGCATAATTGCAGAAATTTCACTTACTTCAGGGTAATAAGTCAGAAATTTCCCTTATTTTGGGGCAAAAAAGACAGAAATTATCTTTGTTTTGGGGGAAAAAGACAGAAATTCCACTTATTTAGAGGCAAACAAGCAGAAATTCCCTTTATTTTGGAGCAAAAATGAAGAAATTACCCTTTTTATAGCAAAAAGGTATGCATTCCCATTATTTTCAGGCAAAAAGGCAGAAATTCCGTGTATTTTGGAGCAAAATTGCAAAATTCCCCTAATTTTGGGGCAAAAGGCAGAAATTCCCTTTATTTTGGGGCAAAAATCAGAAATTCCCCTTATTTTGGGGCAAAATTCCTGAAATTTCCTTTATTTTGGGGCAAAATTGCAGGAATTTACCTTATTTTAGGGCAAAATTGCAGAAATTTCCCTTATTTGGGGCAAAATTTCAGAAATTTCACTTATTTTCATGTAAAAAGGCTGAAATTTCCTTAGTTTTGGGGCAAAAACGAAGAAATTCCCCTTATTTTGGGGAAAAATTGCAGAAATTCCACATATTTTAGAGGAAAAAAGCAAAAATTTTTCTAATTTTAGGGCAAAAAGACAGAAATTCCCATTATTTTGGGGCAAAAAATCAGAAATTCACCTTATTTAGGGGTAAAATTGCAGAAATTTCACATATTTCAGGGCAAAAAGGCAGAAATTCCCCGTATTTTGGAGCAAAATTGCAGAAATTCCCCTAATTGTGGGGTAAAAAGGCAGAAAATCCCTATATGTTGGGGCAAAAAGACAGAAATTCTCTTTATTTTAGGGCAAAACTTAGAAATTCCACTTATTTTGGGCAAAATTCCAGAAATTTCCATTATTTTGGGGCAAAATTGCAGAAATTTCACTTATTTCAGGGAAAAAAAACAGAAATTTTCTTTATTTTGTGGCAAAAAGTCAGAAATTCCTAATATTTTGTGGCAAAAATGCAGAAATTCCCCTTATTTTGAGGAATAAAGGCTGAAATTCCACTTATTTTAGGGCAAAAAGGCAGAAATTTCCCTTATTTTGGGGCAAAATTGCAGAAATTTCACTTATTTTCAGGTAAAAAGGCTGAAATTTCCTTTATTTTGGGGCAAAAAGAGAGAAATTCCCCTTATTTTGGAGCAAAAATGCAGAAATTTCTGTTAATATTGGGAAATATTGCAGAAATTTTCCTTATTTTAGGGCAAAATTGAAGAAATTTCACTTATTTCATAGAAAAAAAGCAAACATTTTTTTTATTTTGAGGCAAAAAGGCAGAAATTCCCATTAATTTGTGGCAAAAAGGCAGAAATTCACCTTATTTTGTGGTAAAATTGCAGAAATTTCACATATTTCAGAACAAAATGGCAGAAATTTCCCTTATTTTGGGGCAAAATTGCAGAAATTTCACTTATTTCAGTGTAGTACGTCAGAAATTCCCCTAATTTTGAGGCGAAAAAGACAGAAATTCCCTTTGTTTGGAGGGAAAAAGACAGAAATTCCACTTATTTAGAGGCAAAAAGGCAGAAATTCCCCTTATTTTGGAGCAAAAATGAAGAAATTTCCCTTTTTTTACGGCAAAAAGTTATGCATTCCCTTTATTTTTGGGAAAGGGAAGAAATTCCCTGTATTTTGGAGCAAAATTGCAGAAATTCCCCTAATTGTGGGGCAAAAAGGCAGAAATTCCCTATATGTTAGGGCAAAAATACAGAAATTCTCCTTATTTTGGGGCAAAACTCAGAAATTCCACTTATTTTGGGGCAAAATTCCAGAAATTTCCCTTATTCTTGGGCAACATTGCAGAAATTTCACTTATTTTGGGGCAATATTGCAGAAATTTTACTTATTTCCGGGGAAAAAGGTAGAAATTTTCCTTAATTTTGGGTCAAAAAGGCAGGAATTCCCCTTATTTTGAGGCAAAAAGGCTGAAATTCCCCTTATTTGAGGGCAAAGAGTCAGAAATTTCCCTTATTTTGGGGCAAAATTACAGACATTTCATTTACTTCAGGGTAATAAGTCTGAAATTCCCCTTATTTTGGGTCAAAAAAGACAGAAATTCCCTTCGTTTTAGAGGAAAAGACAGAAATTCCACTTATTTAGAGGCAAAAAGGCAGAAATTTCCTTTATTTTGGAGAAAAAATGAAGAAATTTACCTTTTTATGGCAAAAAGGTATGCATTCCCCTTACTTTCGGGATAAAAAGCAGAAATTCCCCGTATTTTGAAGCAAAATTGCAGAAATTCTCATAATTTTCGGGCAAAAAGGCAGAAATTCTCCTTATTTTGGGGCAAGAAGACAGAAAATCTCCATTTTTCGGGAGCAAAAAGTCAGAAATTTCCCTTATTTTGGGGCAAAAGTGCAGAAATTTCCTTTACATTGGGGCAAAATTGAGGAAATTTCCCTTATTTTGGGGCAAAATTGCCGAAATTTCACTTACTTCAGGGTAATAAGTCAGAAATTTTCCTTATTTTGGAGAAACAAAGACAGAAATTCTCTTTGTTTTGGGGGAAAAAGACAGAAATTCCACTTATTTAGAGGCAAACAGGCAGAAATTCCCTTTATTTTGGAGCAAAAATGAAGAAATTTCCCTTTTTTACGGCAAAAAGTTATGCATTCCCTTTATTTTTGGGAAAGGGAAGAAATTCCCTGTATTTTGGAGAAAAATTGCAGAAATTCCCCTAATTGTGGGGCAAAAAGGCAGAAATTCCCTGTATGTTAGGGCAAAAATACAGAAATTCTCCTTATTTTGGGGCAAAACTCAGAAATTCCACTTATTTTGGGGCAAAATTCCAGAAATTTCCCTTATTCTTGGGCAACATTGCAGAAATTTCACTTATTTTGGGGCAATATTGCAGAAATTTTACTTATTTCCGGGGAAAAAGGTAGAAATTTTCCTTAATTTTGGGTCAAAAAGGCAGGAATTCCCCTTATTTTGAGGTAAAAAGGCTGAAATTCCCCTTATTTGAGGGCAAAGAGTCAGAAATTTCCCTTATTTTGGGGCAAAATTACAGACATTTCATTTATTTCAGGGTAATAAGTCTGAAATTCCCCTTATTTTGGGTCAAAAAAGACAGAAATTCTCTTTGTTTTTGGAGGAAAAGACAGAAATTCCACTTATTTAGAGGCAAAAAGGCAGAAATTTCCTTTATTTTGGAGCAAAAATGAAGAAATTTACCTTTTTATGGCAAAAAGGTATGCATTCCCCTTACTTTCGGGATAAAAAGCAGAAATTCCCCGTATTTTGAAGCAAAAATGCAGAAATTCTCATAATTTTCGGGCAAAAAGGCAGAAATTCTCCTTATTTTGGGGCAAGAAGACAGAAAATCTCCATTTTTCGGGAGCAAAAAGTCAGAAATTTCCCTTATTTTGGGGCAAAAGTGCAGAAATTTCCTTTACATTGGGGCAAAATTGCAGAAATTTCCCTTATTTTGGGCAAAATTGCAGAAATTTCACTTACTTCAGGGTAATAAGTCAGAAATTTCCCTTATTTTGGGGCAACAAAGACATAAATTCTCTTTGTTTTGGGGGAAAAAGACAGAAATTCCACTTATTTAGAGGCAAACAGGCAGAAATTTCCTTTATTTTGGAGCAAAAATGAAGAAATTACCCTTTTTATAGCAAAAAAGTTTGCATTCCCATTATTTTCAGGCAAAAAGGCAGAAATTCACCTTATTTAGGGGTAAAATTGCAGAAATTTCACATATTTCAGGGCAAAAAGAAAGAAATTTTCTGTATTTTGGAGCAAAATTGCAGAAATTCCTATAGTTGTGGGGCAAAAAGACAGAAATTCCCTATATGTTGGGGCAAAAAGACAGAAATTCTCTTTATTTTGTGGCAAAACTTAGAAATTCCACTTATTTTTGGGCCAAATTCCAGAAATTTCCTTTATTTTGGGTCAAAATTGCAGAAATTTCACTTATTTTGGGGCAAAATTGCCGAAATTTTACTTATTTCAGGGGAAAAAGGCAGAAATTTTCTTTATTTTGGGGCGAAAGGTCAGAAATTCCTAATTTTTTGTGGCAAAAATGCAGAAATTCCCCTTATATTGAGGTAAAAAGGCTGAAATTCCCCTTATTTGGGGGCAAAGAGGCAGAAATTTCCCTTATTTTGGGGCAAAATTGCAGAAATTTCACATATTTCATTGTAGTAAGTCAGAAATTCCCCTTATTTTGAGGCGAAAAAGACAGAAATTCCCTTTGTTTGGAGGGAAAAAGACAGAAATTCCACTTATTTAGAGGCAAAAAGGCAGAAATTCCCCTTATTTTGGAGCAAAAATGAAGAAATTTCTCTTTTTTACGGCAAAAAGTTATGCATTCCCTTTATTTTTGAGAAAGGGAAGAAATTCCCTGTATTTTGGAGCAAAATTGCAGAAATTCCCCTAATTGTGGGGCAAAAAGGCAGAAATTCCCTGTATGTTAGGGCAAAAATACAGAAATTCTCCTTATTTTGGGGCAAAACTCAGAAATTCCACTTATTTTGGGGCAAAATTCCAGAAATTTCCCTTATTCTTGGGCAACATTGCAGAAATTTCACTTATTTTGGGGCAATATTGCAGAAATTTTACTTATTTCAGGGGAAAATGGTAGAAATTTTCCTTAATTTTGGGTCAAAAAGGCAGGAATTCCCCTTATTTTGAGGTAAAAAGGCTGAAATTCCCCTTATTTGAGGGCAAAGAGTCAGAAATTTCCCTTATTTTGGGGCAAAATTACAGACATTTCATTTATTTCAGGGTAATAAGTCTGAAATTCCCCTTATTTTGGGTCAAAAAAGACAGAAATTCTCTTTGTTTTTGGAGGAAAAGACAGAAATTCCACTTATTTAGAGGCAAAAAGGCAGAAATTTCCTTTATTTTGGAGCAAAAATGAAGAAATTTACCTTTTTATGGCAAAAAGGTATGCATTCCCCTTACTTTCGGGATAAAAAGCAGAAATTCCCCGTATTTTGAAGCAAAAATGCAGAAATTCTCATAATTTTCGGGCAAAAAGGCAGAAATTCTCCTTATTTTGGGGCAAGAAGACAGAAAATCTCCATTTTTCGGGAGCAAAAAGTCAGAAATTTCCCTTATTTTGGGGCAAAAGTGCAGAAATTTCCTTTACATTGGGGCAAAATTGCAGAAATTTCCCTTATTTTGGGCAAAATTGCAGAAATTTCACTTACTTCAGGGTAATAAGTCAGAAATTTCCCTTATTTTGGGGCAACAAAGACAGAAATTCTCTTTGTTTTGGGGGAAAAAGACAGAAATTCCACTTATTTAGAGGCAAACAGGCAGAAATTTCCTTTATTTTGGAGCAAAAATGAAGAAATTACCCTTTTTATAGCAAAAAAGTTTGCATTCCCATTATTTTCAGGCAAAAAGGCAGAAATTCACATTATTTAGGGGTAAAATTGCAGAAATTTCACATATTTCAGGGCAAAAAGAAAGAAATTTTCTGTATTTTGGAGCAAAATTGCAGAAATTCCTATAGTTGTGGGGCAAAAAGACAGAAATTCCCTATATGTTGGGGCAAAAAGACAGAAATTCTCTTTATTTTGTGGCAAAACTTAGAAATTCCACTTATTTTTGGGCCAAATTCCAGAAATTTCCTTTATTTTGGGTCAAAATTGCAGAAATTTCACTTATTTTGGGGCAAAATTGCCGAAATTTTACTTATTTCAGGGGAAAAAGGCAGAAATTTTCTTTATTTTGGGGCCAAAGGTCAGAAATTCCTAATTTTTTGTGGCAAAAATGCAGAAATTCCCCTTATATTGAGGTAAAAAGGCTGAAATTCCCCTTATTTGGGGGCAAAGAGGCAGAAATTTCCCTTATTTTGGGGCAAAATTGCAGAAATTTCACATATTTCATTGTAGTAAGTCAGAAATTCCCCTTATTTTGAGGCGAAAAAGACAGAAATTCCCTTTGTTTGGAGGGAAAAAGTCAGAAATTCCACTTATTTAGAGGCAAAAAGGCAGAAATTCCCCTTATTTTGGAGCAAAAATGAAGAAATTTCCCTTTTTTACGGCAAAAAGTTATGCATTCCCTTTATTTTTGAGAAAGGGAAGAAATTCCCTGTATTTTGGAGCAAAATTGCAGAAATTCCCCTAATTGTGGGGCAAAAAGGCAGAAATTCCCTGTATGTTAGGGCAAAAATACAGAAATTCTCCTTATTTTGGGGCAAAACTCAGAAATTCCACTTATTTTGGGGCAAAATTCCAGAAATTTCCCTTATTCTTGGGCAACATTGCAGAAATTTCACTTATTTTGGGGCAATATTGCAGAAATTTTACTTATTTCAGGGGAAAATGGTAGAAATTTTCCTTAATTTTGGGTCAAAAAGGCAGGAATTCCCCTTATTTTGAGGTAAAAAGGCTGAAATTCCCCTTATTTGAGGGCAAAGAGTCAGAAATTTCCCTTATTTTGGGGCAAAATTACAGACATTTCATTTATTTCAGGGTAATAAGTCTGAAATTCCCCTTATTTTGGGTCAAAAAAGACAGAAATTCTCTTCGTTTTGGAGGAAAAGACAGAAATTCCACTTATTTAGAGGCAAAAAGGCAGAAATTTCCTTTATTTTGGAGCAAAAATGAAGAAATTTACCTTATTACGGCAAAAAGGTATGCATTTCCCTTACTTTCTGAATAAAAAGCAGAAATTCCCCGTATTTTGAAGCAAAATTGCAGAAATTCTCATAATTTTCGGGCAAAAAGGCAGAAATTCTCCTTATTTTGGGGCAAGAAGACAGAAAATCTCCATTTTTCGGGAGCAAAAAGTCAGAAATTTCCCTTATTTTGGGGCAAAAGTGCAGAAATTTCCTTTACATTGGGGCAAAATTGAGGAAATTTCCCTTATTTTGGGGCAAAATTGCAGAAATTTCACTTACTTTAGGGTAATAAGTCAGAAATTTCCCTTATTTTGGGGCAACAAAGACAGAAATTCTCTTTGTTTTGGGGGAAAAAGACAGAAATTCCACTTATTTAGAGGCAAACAGGCAGAAATTCCCTTTATTTTGGAGCAAAAATGAAGAAATTACCCTTTTTATGGCAAAAAAGTTTGCATTCCCATTATTTTCAGGCAAAAAGGCAGAAATTCACCTTATTTAGAGGTAAAATTGCAGAAATTTCACTTATTTTGGGGCAAAATTGCCGAAATTTTACTTATTTCAGGGGAAAAAGGCAAAAATTTTCTTTATTTTGGGGCCAAAGGTCAGAAATTCCTAATTTTTTGTGGCAAAAATGCAGAAATTCCCCTTATATTGAGGTAAAAAGGCTGAAATTCCCCTTATTTGGGGGCAAAGAGGCAGAAATTTCCCTTATTTTGGGGCAAAATTGCAGAAATTTCACATATTTCATTGTAGTAAGTCAGAAATTCCCCTTATTTTGAGGCGAAAAACACAGAAATTCCCTTTGTTTGGAGGGAAAAAGACAGAAATTCCACTTATTTAGAGGCAAAAAGGCAGAAATTCCCCTTATTTTGGAGCAAAAATGAAGAAATTTCCCTTTTTTACGGCAAAAAGTTATGCATTCCCTTTATTTTTGGGAAAGGGAAGAAATTCCCTGTATTTTGGAGCAAAATTGCAGAAATTCCCCTAATTGTGGGGCAAAAAGGCAGAAATTCCCTGTATGTTAGGGCAAAAATACAGAAATTCTCCTTATTTTGGGGCAAAACTCAGAAATTCCACTTATTTTGGGGCAAAATTCCAGAAATTTCCCTTATTCTTGGGCAACATTGCAGAAATTTCACTTATTTTGGGGCAATATTGCAGAAATTTTACTTATTTCAGGGGAAAATGGTAGAAATTTTCCTTATTTTTGGGTCAAAAATGCAGGAATTCCCCTTATTTTGAGGTAAAAAGGCTGAAATTACCCTTATTTGAGGGCAAAGAGTCAGAAATTTCCCTTATTTTGGGGCAAAATTACAGACATTTCATTTATTTCAGGGTAATAAGTCTGAAATTCCCCTTATTTTGGGTCAAAAAAGACAGAAATTCTCTTCGTTTTGGAGGAAAAGACAGAAATTCCACATATTTAGAGGCAAAAAGGCAGAAATTTCCTTTATTTTGGAGCAAAAATGAAGAAATTTACCTTATTATGGCAAAAAGTTATGCATTCCCCTTACATTCGGGATAAAAAGCAGAAATTCCCCGTATTTTGAAGCAAAATTGCAGAAATTCTCATAATTTTCGGGCAAAAAGGCAGAAATTCTCCTTATTTTGGGGCAAGAAGACAGAAAATCTCCATTTTTCGGGAGCAAAAAGTCAGAAATTTCCCTTATTTTGGGGCAAAAGTGCAGAAATTTCCTTTACATTGGGGCAAAATTGAGGAAATTTCCCTTATTTTGGGGCAAAATTGCAGAAATTTCACTTACTTCAGGGTAATAAGTCAGAAATTTCCCTTATTTTGGGGCAACAAAGACAGAAATTCTCTTTGTTTTGGGGGAAAAAGACAGAAATTCCACTTATTTAGAGGCAAACAGGCAGAAATTCCCTTTATTTTGGAGCAAAAATGAAGAAATTACCCTTTTTATGGCAAAAAAGTTTGCATTCCCATTATTTTCAGGCAAAAAGGCAGAAATTCACCTTATTTAGGGGTAAAATTGCAGAAATTTCACTTATTTTGGGGCAAAATTGCCGAAATTTTACTTATTTCAGGGGAAAAAGGCAAAAATTTTCTTTATTTTGGGGCCAAAGGTCAGAAATTCCTAATTTTTTGTGGCAAAAATGCAGAAATTCCCCTTATATTGAGGTAAAAAGGCTGAAATTCCCCTTATTTGGGGGCAAAGAGGCAGAAATTTCCCTTATTTTGGGGCAAAATTGTAGAAATTTCACATATTTCATTGTAGTAAGTCAGAAATTCCCCTTATTTTGAGGCGAAAAAGACAGAAATTCCCTTTGTTTGGAGGGAAAAAGACAGAAATTCCACTTATTTAGAGGCAAAAAGGCAGAAATTCCCCTTATTTTGGAGCAAAAATGAAGAAATTTCCCTTTTTTACGGCAAAAAGTTATGCATTCCCTTTATTTTTGGGAAAGGGAAGAAATTCCCTGTATTTTGGAGCAAAATTGCAGAAATTCCCCTAATTGTGGGGCAAAAAGGCAGAAATTCCCTGTATGTTAGGGCAAAAATACAGAAATTCTCCTTATTTTGGGGCAAAACTCAGAAATTCCACTTATTTTGGGGCAAAATTCCAGAAATTTCCCTTATTCTTGGGCAACATTGCAGAAATTTCACTTATTTTGGGGCAATATTGCAGAAATTTTACTTATTTCAGGGGAAAAAGGTAGAAATTTTCCTTAATTTTGGGTCAAAAAGGCAGGAATTCCCCTTATTTTGAGGTAAAAAGGCTGAAATTCCCCTTATTTGAGGGCAAAGAGTCAGAAATTTCCCTTATTTTGGGGCAAAATTACAGACATTTCATTTATTTCAGGGTAATAAGTCTGAAATTCCCCTTATTTTGGGTCAAAAAAGACAGAAATTCTCTTCGTTTTGGAGGAAAAGACAGAAATTCCACTTATTTAGAGGCAAAAAGGCAGAAATTTCCTTTATTTTGGAGCAAAAATGAAGAAATTTACCTTTTTATGGCAAAAAGGTATGCATTTCCCTTACTTTCGGGATAAAAAGCAGAAATTCCCCGTATTTTGAAGCAAAATTGCAGAAATTCTCATAATTTTCGGGCAAAAAGGCAGAAATTCTCCTTATTTTGGGGCAAGAAGACAGAAAATCTCCATTTTTCGGGAGCAAAAAGTCAGAAATTTCCCTTATTTTGGGGCAAAAGTGCAGAAATTTCCTTTACATTGGGGCTAAATTGAGGAAATTTCCCTTATTTTGGGGCAAAATTGCAGAAATTTCACTTACTTCAGGGTAATAAGTCAGAAATTTCCCTTATTTTGGGGCAACAAAGACAGAAATTCTCTTTGTTTTGGGGGAAAAAGACAGAAATTCCACTTATTTAGAGGCAAACAGGCAGAAATTCCCTTTATTTTGGAGCAAAAATGAAGAAATTACCCTTTTTATGGCAAAAAAGTTTGCATTCCCATTATTTTCAGGCAAAAAGGCAGAAATTCACCTTATTTAGGGGTAAAATTGCAGAAATTTCACATATTTCAGGGCAAAAAGGAAGAAATTTTCTGTATTTTGGAGCTAAATTGCAGAAATTCCTATAGTTGTGGGGCAAAAAGACAGAAATTCCCTATATGTTGGGGCAAAAAGACAGAAATTCTCTTTATTTTGTGGCAAAACTTAGAAATTCCACTTATTTTGGGGCAAAATTCCAGAAATTTCCCTTATTTTGGGGCAAAATTGCAGAAATTTCACTTATTTTGGGGCAAAATTGCCGAAATTTTACTTATTTCAGGGGAAAAAGGCAGAAATTTTTTTTATTTTGGGGCGAAAAGTCAGAAATTCCTAATTTTTTGTGGCAAAAATGCAGAAATTCCCCTTATATTGAGGTAAAAAGGCTGAAATTCCCCTTATTTGGGGGCAAAGAGGCAGAAATTTCCCTTATTTTGGGGCAAAATTGGAGAAATTTCACGTATTACAGGGTAATAATTCAGAAATTCCCCTTATTTTGGGGCAAAAAAGACAGAAATTCCCTTTGTTTTGGGGGAAAAAGACAGAAATTCCACTTATTTAGAGGCAAAAAGGCAGAAATTCCCCTTATTTTGGAGCAAAAATGAAGAAATTTACCTTTTTATGGCAAAAAAGTATGCATTCCTGTTATTTTTGGGATAAAAAGCAGAAATTCCCCGTATTTAGAAGCAAAATTGCAGAAATTCTCTAATTTTCAGGCAAAAAGGCAGAAATTCTCCTTATTTTGGGGCAAAAAGACAGAAAATCTCATTTTTTCGGGAGCAAACAGTCAGAAATTTCCCTTATTTTGGGGCAAAATTGCAGAAATTTCCTTTACATTGGGGCAAAATTGCAGAAATTTCCCTTATTTTGGGGCAAAATTGCAGAAATTTCACTTACTTCAGGGTAATAATTCAGAAATTTCCCTTATTTTGGGGCAAAAAAGACAGAAATTCTCTTTGTTTTGGGGGAAAAAGACAGAAATTCCACTTATTTAGAGGCAAACAGGCAGAAATTCCCTTTATTTTGGAGCAAAAATGAAGAAATTACACTTTTTGTTGCAGAAAGGTATGCATTCCCATTATTTTCAGGCAAAAAGGCAGAAATTCCCTGTATTTTGGAGCAAAATTGCAGAAATTCCCCTAATTTTGGGGCAAAAAGGCAGAAATTCCCTATATGTTGGGCAGAAAAGACAGAAATTCTCTTTATTTTGGGGCAAAACTCAGAAATTCCATTTATTTTGGGGCAAAATTCCAGAAATTTCCCTTATTTTGGGTCAAAATTGCAGAAATTTCACTTATTTCAGGGCATAATTCAAAAATTCCTTTTATTTTGGGGCAAGAAGAGAGAAATTTCCCTTATTTTGGGGTAAAAAGGCAGAAATTCCCCTTATTTTGAGGTAAAAAGCCTGAAATTCCCCTTATTTGTGGGCAAAGAGGCAGAAATTTTCCTTATTTTGGGGCAAAATTGCAGAAATTTCACTTATTTCATAGTAATAAGTAAGAAATTCCTCTTATTTTGGGGCAAAAATGATAAAAATTCCTTTTGTTTTGGGGGAAAAAGGCAGAAATTCCAATTATTTACAGGCAAAAAGCAGAAATTCCCCTTATTTTGGAGCAAAAATGAAGAAATTCACCTTTTTATGGCAAAAAGGTATGCATTCCCCTTACTTTCGGGATAAAAGCAGAAATTCCCCGTATTTTGAAGCAAAATTGCAGAAATTCTCATAATTTTCGGGCAAAAAGACAGAAATTCTTTTTTTTGGGGGCAAAAAGACAGAAAATCTCCTTTTTTTGGTAACAAACAGTCAGAAATTTCCCTTATTTTGGGGCAAAATTGCATAAATTTCCTTTACATTGGGGCAAAATTTAAGAAATTTCCTTTATTTTGGGGCAAAATTGCAGAAATTTCACTTATTTCAGGGTAATAAGTCAGAAATTCCCCTTATTTTGGGGCAAAAAAGACAGAAATTCCTTTTGTTTTGGGGGAAGAAGACAGAAATTCCACTTATTTAGAGGTAAAAAGGCAGAAATCACCTTTATTTTGGAGCAAAAATAAAGAAATTAACCTTTTTATGGCAAAAAGGTATGCATTCCTATTATTTTCGGGCAAAAAGGCAGAAATTCCTCGTATTTTGGAGCAAAAGTGCAGAAATTCCCCTAATTTTGGGGCAAAAGCCAAAAATTCTTTTTATTTTGGGGCAAAATTCAGAAATTCCCATTATTTTGGGGCAAAAATTCAGAAATTTCCTTTATTTTGAGGCAAAATTGCAATAATTTACCTTATTTTGGGGCACAATTTCAGAAATTTCCCTTATTTGGGGCAAAATTGCAGAAATTTCAGTTATTTTCAGGTAAAAAGGGTGAAATTTCCTTTATTTTGGGGCAAAAAGTGAGAAATTCCCCTTATTTTGGGGCAAAATTGCAGAAATTTCCCTTATTATGGGGAAAAATTGCAGAAATTTCCGTGATATTAGGCCAAAATTGCAGAAATTTCACTTATTTCATAGGAAAAAACAAAAATTTTTCTTATTTTGGGGCAAAAATGCAGAAATTCTCATTATTTTGGGGCAAAAAGTCAGAAATTCACCTTATTTTGGGGTAAAATTGCAGAAATTTCACATATTTCAGGGCAAAAAGGCAGAAATATCCCTTATTTTGGAGCAAAAATAAAGAAATTTCCCTTTTTATGGCAAAAAGTTATGCATTCCCCTTATTTTCGGAAAAAAAGGCAGAAATTCCCCGTATTTTGGAGCAAAATTGCAGGAATTCCCCTAATTGTGGGGCAAAAATTCAGAAATTCCTTATATGTTGGGGCAAAAAGACAGAAATTCTCCTTATTTGGGGGCAAAACTCAGAAATTCCACTTATTTTGGGGCAAAATTCCAGAAATTCCCCTTATTTTGGGGCAAAATTGCAAAATTTCACTCATTTTAGGTCAAA
Organism: Micromys minutus; assembly: GCF_963924665.1. NCBI lineage: Eukaryota > Metazoa > Chordata > Mammalia > Rodentia > Muridae > Micromys > Micromys minutus. The sequence continues at coordinate 138,420 of NW_027667930.1, forward strand.
ATTGCAGAAATTTCACTTATTTAAGGAAAAAAAGGCAGAAATTTTCTTTATTTTGGGGCAAAAAGGAAGAAATTCCTAATATTTTGTGGCAAAATGCAGAAATTCCCCTTATTTTGAGGTGAAAAGGCTGAAATTCCCCATATTTGGGGGCAAAAAGGCAGAAATTTCCCTTATTTTGGGGCAAAATTGCAGAAATTTTACTTATTTCAGGGTAATAAGTCAAAAATTTTCTTGATTTTGGGGCAAAAAAGACAGAAAATCCCTTTGTTTTGGAGGAAAAAACAGAAATTCCACTTATTTAGAGGCAAAAAAACAGAAATTCCTCTTTTTTTGGAGCAAAAATGAAGAAATTTCCCTTTTTTAAGGCAAAAAGGTATGCATTCTTCTTATTTTTGTGCTAAAAGGCAGAAATTCCCTGTATTTTGGAGCAAAATTGCAGAAATTCCCCTAAATGTGAGGCAAAAACGCAGAAATTCCCTATATGTTGGGGCAAAAAGACAGAAATTCTTTTTATTTTGGGGCAAAACTCTAAATTCCACTTATTTTGGGGCAAAATTCCAGAAATTTCCCTTATTCTGGGCCAAAATTGCAGAAATTTCACTTATTTTTGGGCAAAATTTCAGAAATTTCACTTATTTCAGGGAAAAAAGGGAGAAATTTTCCTTATTTTTGGGCAAAAAGGCAGAAATTCCCCTTATTTTGAGGTAAAAAGCCTGAAATTCCCCTTATTTGGGGGCAAAATGAAGAAATTTCCCTTATTTTGGGGCAAAATTGCAGAAATTTCACATATTTCAGGGTAATAAGTCAGAAATTCCACTTATTTTAGGGTAAAAAAGACAGAAATTCCCTTTGTTTCTGAAAAAAAAGACAGAAATTATACTTATTTAGAGGCAAAAAGGCCGAAATTCCCCTTATTTTGGAGCAAAAATGAAGAAATTTACCTTTTTATGGCAAAAAGGTATGCATTCCCCTTACTTTCGGGATAAAAGCAGAAATTCCCTGTATTTTGAAGCAAAATTACAGAAATTTTCATAATTTTTGAGCAAAAAGGCAGAAATTTTCCTTATTTTTGGGCAAAAAGGCACAAAATCTCCTATTTTTGGAACAAACAGTCAGAAATTCCCCTTATTTTTGGGCAAAATTGCAGAAATTTCCTTTACATTGGGGCAAAATTGCAGAAATTTCGCTTATTTTGGGACAAAATTGCAGAAATTTCACTTATGTCAGGGTAATAATTGAGAAATTCTCCTTATTTTGCGGCAAAAAAACCAGAAATTCCCTTTGTTTTGGGGGAAAAAGACAGAAATTCCACTTAATTAGAGGCAAAAATGCAGAAATTCCCCTTTTTTTGGAGCAAAAATGAAGAAATTATCCTTTTTATGACAAAAAGATATGCATTCCCATTATTTTCGGGTAAAAAGGCAGAAATTCCTCATATTTTGGAGCAAAATTGCAGAAATTCCCTTAATTTTGGGGCAAAAGGCAGAAATTCCCTTTATTTTGGGGCCAAAATCAGAAATTCCCATTATTTTGGGGCAAAATTCAAGAAATTTCCTCTATTTTGGGGCATAATTGCAGGAATTTACCTTATTTTGGAGCAAAATTGCAGAAATTTCCCTTATATGGGGCAAAATTACAGAAATTTCACTTATTTTCAGGTAAAAAGGCTGAAACTTCATTTATTTTGGGGCAAAAAGGAAGAAATTCCCCTTATTATGGGTCAAAATTGCAGAAATTTCCCTTAATATGTTGAAATATTGCAGAAATTTCCCTTAATTTAAAGCAAAATTGCAGAAATTTCACTTATTTCAGTGAAAAAAAGCAAAAATTTTTCTTATTTTGGGGCCAGAAAGCAGAAATTCCCATTATTTTGGGGCAAAATGCAGAAATTCACCTTATTTTGGGGTAAAATTGCAGAATTTTCACATATTTCAGGGCAAAAAGGCAAAAATTTCCCTTATTTTGGGGCAAAAAAGACAGAAATTCCCTTTGTTTTGGGGGAAAAAGACAGAAATTCCACTTATTTAGAGGCAAAAAGGCAGAAATTCCCCTTATTTTGGAGCAAAAATGAAGAAATTTTCCTTTTTTATGGCAAAAAGTTATGCATTCCCCTTATTTTCGGGCAAAAAGGCAGATATTCCCCATATTTTGGAGCAAAATTGCAGAAATTCCCCTAATTGTGGGGCAAAAATGCAGAAATTCCTTATATGTTTGATCAAAAAGACAGAAATTCTTTTTATTTTTGGGCAAAATTCAGAAATTCCACTTATTTGGGGCAAAATTCAAGAAATTTCCCTTATTTTGGGGCAAAATTGCTGAAATTTCACTTATTTTGGGGCAAAATTGCAGAAATTCCCTTTATTTTGAGGGAAAAAGGCTGAAATTCCTCTTATTTGTGGGCAAAAAGGCAGAAATTTCTCTTATTTTGGGGCAAAAAGACAGTAATTTCCCTTATTTTGTGGCAAAAAGGTAGAAATTTCTTTTATTTTGGGTCAAAATTGCAGAAATATCACTTATTTCAGGGCCTAATTCAAAAATTCCTTTTATCTTGGGGCAAAATAAGAGAAATTCCATTTATTTTTGGTTAAAAAGGGAGAAATTTCACTTATTTTGAGGTAAAAAGCAGAAATTCCTCTAATTTTGGGGCAAAAATGAAGAAATTTCCCTTTTTTGTGGCAAAAGGTATACATTCCCCTTACTTTCGGGATAAAAAGCCGAAATTGCCCGTATTTTGAAGCAAAATTGCAGACATTTTCATAATTTTCAGGCAAAAAAGCAGAAATTCTTCTTATTTTAGGGCAATAAGACAGAAAATCTCCTTTTTTCAAGAGCAAACAGTAAGAAATTCCCCTTATTTTGGGGCACAATTGCAGAAATTTCCTTTACATTGGGGCAAAATTGCAGAAATTTCCCTTATTTTGGGGCAAAATTGCAGAAATTTCACTTATTTCAGGGTAATAAGTCAGAAATTCCCCTTATTTTGGGGAATAAAAGACAGAAATTCCCTTTGTTTTGGGGGAAAAAGACAGAAATTCCACTTAGTTAGAGGCAAAAATGCAGAAATTCCCCTTATTTTGGAGCAAAAATGAAGAAATTTCCCTTTTTATGGCAAAAAGGTATGCATTCCCATTATTTTCGGGCAAAAAGGCAGAAATTCCCCGTATTTTGGAGCAAAATTGCAGAAATTCCCCTTATTTTGGGGCAAAAGGCAGAAATTTCCTTTATTTTGGGGCAAAAATCAGAAATTCCCCTTATTTTGGGGCAAAATTCAAGAAATTTCTTTTATTTTTGGGCAAAATTGCAGGAATTTACCTTATTTTGGGGTAAAATTGCAGACATTTCCTTTATTTGGGGCAAAATTGCATAAAATTCACTTATTTTCAGGTAATAAGTCTGAAATTTCCTTTATTTTAGGGCAAAAAAAGAGAAATTCCCCTTTTTGGGGCAAAATTGCAGAAAATTCCCTTGTTATGGGATAAAATTGCAGAAATTTCCCTTATTTTAGGGCAAAATTGCAGAAATTTCACTTATTTCAGAGAAATAAAGCAAAAATGTTTCTTATTTTGGGGCAAAAAGGCAGAAATTCACCTTATTTTGGGGTAAAATTGCAGAAATTTTACATATTTCAGGACAAAAAGGCAGAAATTTCCCTTATTTTGGGGCAAAATTGCAGAAATTTCACTTATTTCAGGGTAATAAGTCAGAAATTCCCCCTTATTTTGGGGCAAAAAATACAGAAATTCCCATTGTTTTGGACGAAAAAGACAGAAATTCCAATTATTTAGAGACAAAAAGGCAGAAATTCCCCTTATTTTGGATGAAAAATGAAGAAATTTTCCTTTTTATGGCAAAAAGGTATGCATTCCCATTATTTTCTGGCAAAAAAGGCAGAAATTCCCCGTATTTGGAGTAAAATTGCAGAAATTTCCCTAATTTTGGGGCAAAAGGCAGAAATTCCCTTTATTTTGGGGCAAAAATCAGAAACTCTCTTAATTTTGGGGCAAAATTCAAGAAATTCCCTTTATTTTGGTGCAAAATTGGAGGAATTTACCTTATTTTTGGGCAAAATTGCAGAAATTTCCCTTATTTGGGGCAAAATTGCAGAAATTTCACTTATTTTCAGGAATAAGGGCTGATATATCCTTTATTTTGGGGCAAAAAGGGAGAAATTTCTCTTATTTTGGGGCAAAATTGCAAAAATTTCTCTTATTATGGGGAAAAATTGCAGAAATTTTCTTTATTTTAGAACAAAATTGCAGAAATTTCACTTATTTCAGAGAAAAAAAGCAAAAATTTTTCTTATTTTGGGGCAAAAAGGCAGAAATTCCCATTATTTTGGGGCAAAAAGGCAGAAATTCGACTTATTTTGGGAAAAAATTGCAGAAATTCCCCTAATTTAGGGGCAAAAGGCAGAAATTCCCTTTATTTTGGGGCAAAAATCATAAATTCCCCTTATTTTGGGGCAAAATTCAAGAAATTTCTTTTAATTTGGGGCAAAATTGCAGGAATTTACCTTATTTTGGGGCAAAATTGCAGAAATTTTTTCTTATTTGGGGCAAAATTGCAGAAACTTCAATTATTTTCAGGTAAAAAGGCTGAAATTTCCTTTATTTTGGGGCAAAAAGGGAGAAATTCCCCTTATTTTGGGGCAAAATTGAAGAAATTTCCCTTGTTATTGAAAAAAATTGCAGAAATTTTCCTTATTTTAGGGCAAAATTGCAGAAATTTCACTTATTTCAGAGAAAAAAAGCAAAAATTTTTCTTATTTTGGGGCAAATAGGCAGAAATTCCCATTATTTTGGGGCAAAAAGGCAGAAATTCGACTTATTTTGGGGTAAAATTGCAGAAATTTCACATATTTCAGGGCAAAAAGGCAGAAATTCCAATTATTTTGGAGCAAAAATAAAGAAATTTCCCTTTTTTATGGCAAAATGTTATGCATTCCCCTTATTTTCGGGCAAAAAGGCAGAAATTCCCTGTATTTTGGAGCAAAATTGCAGAAATTCCCCTAATTGTTGGGCTAAAATGCAGAAATTCCTATTATGTTGGGGCAAAAAGACAGAAATTCTCCTTATTTAAGGGCATAATTCAGAAATTCCACTTAATTTGGGGAAAAAATCCAAAATTTCTCTTATTTTGGGGCAAAAATTGCAGAAATTTCACTTATCAGGGAAAAAAGGCAGAAATTTTCCTTATTTTGGGGCAAAAATGTAGAAATTCTTAATATTTTGTGGCAAAAATGCAGAAATTCCCTTTATTTTGAGGGAAAAAGGCTGAAATTCCCCTTATTTGGGGGCAAAAAGGCAGAAATTTCCCTTATTTTGGGGCAAAAAGACAGTAATTCCCCTTATTTTGTGGCAAAAAGGTAGAAATTTCTTTTATTTCGGGGCAAAATTGCAGAAATATCACTTATTTCAGGGCCTAATTAAAAAATTCCTTTTATTTTGGGGCAAAAAGAGAGAAATTCCATTTATTTTTGGTTAAAAAGGGAGAAATTTCACTTATTTTGAGGTAAAAAGCAGAAATTCCTCTTATTTTGGGGCAAAAATGAAGAAATTTCCCTTTTTTGTGGCAAAAGTATACATTCCCCTTACTTTCGGGATAAAAAGCCGAAATTCCCCGTATTTTGAAGCAAAATTGCAGAAATTTTCATAATTTTCAGGCAAAAAAGCAGAAATTCTCTTTATTTTAGGGCAAAAAGACAGAAAATCTCCTTTTTTCGGGTGCAAACAGTCAGAAATTCCCCTTATTTTGGGGCAAAATTGCAGAAATTTCCTTTACATTGTGGCAAAATTGCAGAAATTTCCCTTATTTTGGGGCAAAATTGCAGAAATTTCACTTATTTCAGGGTAATAAGTCAAAAATTCGCCTTATTTTGGGGCAAAAAAGACAGAAATTCCCTTTGTTTTGGGGGAAAAAGACAGAAATTTCACTTATTTAGAGGCAAAAAGGCAGAAATTCCCATTATTTTGGAGCAAAAATGAAGAAATTTCCCTTTTTTATGGTAAAAAGTTATGCATTCCCCTTATTTTCGGGCAAAATTGCAGGAATTTACCTTATTTTGGGGCAAAATTGCAGAAATTTCCTTTATTTGGGGCAAAATTGCATAAAATTCATTTATTTTCAGGTAAAAAGGCTGAAAATTCCTTTATTTTGAGGCAAAAAAAGTGAAATTCCCCTTATTTTGGGGAAAAATTGCAGAAATTTCCCTTGTTATGGAAAAATTGCAGAAATTTCCCTTATTTTAGGGCAAAATTGCAGAAATTTCACTTATTTCATGGTAATAAGTCAGAAATTCCCGCTTATTTTGGGGCAAAAAAGACAAAAATTCCCTTTGTTTTGGGGGAAAAAGACAGAAATTCCACTTATTTAGAGGCAAAAAAGCAGAAATTCCCATTATTTTGGAGCAAAAATGAAGAAATTTCCCTTTTTTATGGCAAAAAGTTATGCATTCCCCTTATTTTCGGGCAAAGAGGCAGAAATTCCCCGTATTTTGGAGCAAAATTGCAAAATTCCCCTAATTGTGGGGCAAAAATGCAGAAATTCCCAATATGTTGGGGCAAAAAGACAGAAATTCTCTTTATTTTGGGGCATAACTCAGAAATTCCACTTATTTTGGGCAAAAATTCCAAAATTTCTCTTATTTTGGGGCAAAATTGCAGAAATTTAACTTATTTCAGGGAAAAAATGCAGAAATTTTCTTTATTTTGGGGCAAAAATGCAGAAATTCTTAATATTTTGTGGCGAAAATGCAGAAATTCCCTTTATTTTGAGGGAAAAAAGCTGAAATTCCCATTATTTGGGGGAAAAAAGACAGAAATTTCCCTTATTTTGGGGCAAAAAGACAGTATTTCCCCTTATTTTGTGGAATAAAGGCAGAAATTTCTTTTATTTTGGGTCAAAATTGCAGAAATATCACTTATTTCAGGGCCTAATTAAAAAATTTCTTATATTTTGGGGCAAAAAGAGAGAAATTCCATTTATTTTTGGTTTAAAAGAGAGAAATTTCACTTATTTTGAGGTAAAAAGCAAAAATACCTCTTATTTTGGGGCAAAAATGAAGAAATTTCCCTTTTTTGTGGCAAAAGGTATACATTCCCCTTACTTTCGGGATAAAAAGCCGAAATTCCCCATATTTTGAAGCAAAATTGCAGAAATTTTCATAATTTTCGGGCAAAAAAGCAGAAATTCTCCTTATTTTAGGGCAAAAAGACAGAAAATCTCTTTTTTTTCGGAAGCAAACAGTCAGAAATTCCCCTTATTTTGGGGAAAAATTGCAGAAATTTCCTTTACATTGGGGCAAAATTGCAGAAATTCCCCTTATTTTGGGGCAAAATTGAAGAAATTTCCCTTGTTATTGAAAAAAATTGAAGAAATTTTCCTTATTTTAGGGCAAAATTGCAGAAATTTCACTTATTTCAGAGAAAAAACGCAAAAATTTTTCTTATTTTGGGACAAATAGGCAGAAATTCCCATTATTTTGGGGCAAAAAGGCAGAAATTCGACTTATTTTAGGGTAAAATTGCAGAAATTTCACATATTTCAGGGCAAAAAGGCAGAAATTTCCCGTATTTTGGGGTAAAATTGCAAATATTTCACTTATTTCAGGGAAATAAGTCAGAAATTCCTCTTATTTTGGGGCAAATAAGACAGAAATTCCCTTTGTTTTGGGAGAAAAAGACAGAAATTCCACATATTTAGAGGCAAAAATGCAGAAATTCCCCTTATTTTGGAGCAAAAATGAAGAAATTTTCCTTTTTATGGCAAAAAGGTATGCATTCCCATTATTTTCTGGCAAAAAGGCAGAAATTCCCCGTATTTTGTAGCAAAATTGCAGAAATTCCCCTAATTTTGGGGCAAAAGTCAGAAATTCCCTTTATTTTGGGACAAAATTCAGACATTCCCCTTATTTTGGGGCAAAATTCAAGAAATTTCCTTTATTTTGGTTTAAAATTGCAGGAATTTACCATATTTTGGGGCAAAATTGCAGAAATTTGCTTAATTTGGGGCAAAATTGCATAAAATTCACTTTTTTCAGGTAAAAAGGCTGAAATTTTCTTTATTTTGGGGCAAAAAAGAGAAATTCCCCTTATTTTGGGGCAAAATTGCAGAAATTTCCCTTGTTATGGGAAAAAATTGCAGAAATTTCCCTTATTTTAGGACAAAATTGCAGAAATTTCACTGATTTCAGAGAAATAAAGCAAAAATGTTTCTTATTTTGGGGCAAAAATGTAGAAAATCTCATTATTTTATGGCAAAAAGGCAGAAATTCACCTTATTTTGCGGTAAAATTGCAGAAATTTCACATATTTCAGGGCAAAAAGGCAGAAATTTCCCTTTTTTGGGGGCAAAATTGCAGAAATTTCACTTATTTCAGGGTAATAAGTCAGAAATTCCCCCTTATTTTGGGGCTAACAATACAGAAATTCCCGTTGTTTTGGGGAAAAAAGACAGAAATTCCACTTATTTAGAGTCAAAAAGGCAGAAATTCCCCTTATTTTGGAGCAAATATGAAGAAATTTCCCTTTTTTATGGCAAAAAGATATGCATTTCCCTTATTTTTGGGAAAAAAGGCAGAAATTCTCCGTATTTTGGAGCAAAATTGCAGAAATTCCCCTAATTCTGGGGCAAAAGGCAGAAATTCCCTATATGTTGGGGCAAAAAGACAGAAATTCTCCTTATTTTGGGGCAAAACTCAGAAATTCCACTTCTTTTGGGGCAAAATTGCAGAAATTTCCCTTATTTTGGGGCAAAATTTTAGAAATTTCACTTATTTTGGGGCAAAATTGCAGAAATTTCACTTATTTCAGGGAAAAAAGTCAGAAATTTTCCTTATTTTGGGGCAAAATAACAGAAATTCCTAATATTTTGTGGCAAAAATGCAGAAATTCCTCTTATTTTGAGGTAAAAAGGCTGAATTCCCCTTATTTGGGGTCAAAAAGGCAGAAATTTCCCTTATTTTGGGGCAAAATTGCAGAAATTTCACTTATTTCAGGGTAATGAGTCAGAAATTCCTCTTATTTTGGGGCAAAAAAGAGAGAAATTCCCTTTGTTTTGTGGGAAAAAGACAGAAATTCCACTTATTTAGAGGCAAAAAGGCAGAAATTCCCCTTATTTTGGAGCAAAAATGAAGAAATTTCATTTTTTATGGCAAAAAGGTATGCATTCCCATTATTTTCGGGCAAAAACGCAGAAAATCCCTGTATTTTGGAGCAAAAAGGCAGAAATTCCCCGTATTTTGGAGCAAAATTGCAGAAAATCCCTTAATTTTGGGGCAAAAATCAGAAACTCTCTTAATTTTGGGGCAAAATTCAAGAAATTCCCTTTATTTTGGGGCAAAATTGGAGGAATTTATCTTATTTTTGGGCAAAATTGCAGAAATTTCCCTTATTTGGGGCAAAATTGCAGAAATTTCACTTATTTTCAGGAATAAGGGCTGATATATCCTTTATTTTGGGGCAAAAAGGGAGAAATTTCTCTTATTTTGGGGCAAAATTGCAAAAATTTCTCTTATTATGGGGAAAAATTGCAGAAATTTTCTTTATTTTAGAACAAAATTGCAGAAATTTCACTTATTTCAG